>NW_027508866.1:5265000-5325000 GCF_051911475.1 Siphateles boraxobius
CATTCAATGCCTTGATATGTCACTGCTACAACTTCGAATTGTTCCTATGCCCTTAAATAATGTTTCACAAATAGTATATCCTGGTACATTGTCTAAAAAATGTTGGCCGGTCTGCAGGGAAAGTGACCCTTTCTGCACACCCAAATCTAAATTTGAAAGATTATTATTATAAATAGAATAGAAAAGGATGTTATCATCATCTGTCATTTAAACATCCGAAACTTACTAAATTAAATTAAAGACACTTTTCAGCACCCATTTAACTTTAACCAAACATATTTCTTGCTAAAGCAGCAAGTTTGTGCGGCCTTATAGCCCTGGTGCCTTATATCTGTATTTTCCCCCCTCTGTTTAATTGGTTAAAGTTCATTAATTGTGTTCTGAGCACAGTGGATTTAGTTAATGCTTTTTATAAGAGATTGAATGGGTTCTTGGCCTATGTAGGTTTATTAGGAAGAGGTCAATTGCAGCATTCCTAAAAAGCTCAGCTTTACGAAAATAAAATTTCTATCAATGAATTATACAGAGTCGGGGCATTTGTTTTTCATTTAATATGGTTACAAACACTTAATTCATTTCAGTTGTTCTGCTGCATCACCTTTTGAAACACCAGTCCAGTGCTACATATTCAAATACAGATCTTTTGCTTTAAAAATATGAAGAAAATAAATAACAGGTTGCATTTGAGTTAGTAATCTCCTAATTTTAAAATTATTTTCAATGCTGAGCCACTTTCATCACCAGATTCTATTAAAAAAAACATCTCAGAACAACAAAGTTTTTATGCTACTTCTACAGCATCAGATAGAAGCAACGAATCCTGAATAAATGAACACTTGATTGTCTCCGAACAAAAAGAAAATCAGAATATGTTGCATTTGCTAAGAAACAATTTCTCTCATGTTTTTTTAATTTTAGCATTTCAAAATATAACAAGAATGGGCGTATGTGGCTTTATTATGGTCACTTCTTCTCCAATATAGGGATGTCATGGACTCACCGCTGCAGAATTATGAAGAAAAGACTAATATACACATATAAATGTGCATTGCCTGGCTCTGTTGCAAGTGTACTTCGTCTTTTGAAAGATAATTTAGAAACTAGGGAATCGCTTTCTAGCAGTACAGTCCTAACTCAATGTCAAATTTCATTATGAATCAGCTTTCTGTCCTGTTCTTCTTGATCTACCCTTGCATCATAAGACAGCGAAAAACACAGAAATTAAAGCACGTGTGTTTACCTGGAGCGTTTGGTGGTGGGGTCGCGCATCACCATACATTCTCTGATCTCCCCGAATTTACTGAAATAGTCTCTAAGGCTGTCTGAACACAAACACAAGGACACAAGAGGGTTACAGCGTTGGCTACACTTCAAGTGAGCGACGCGATGAAGCCTGCGCGCTGCCGTTATAATCAACGAAGGTCGCGCGCTTCACACTTCGTTGATTATAATGAGAGCGTTTAAGTTTTGTCGCGTCGCTCGCTTTAGTGTCAGATGACTGAAAATCACAATAACCTTGTGCGCAGTGACACACATACAGCTTCCAACGCGTGAGATGGATAAATATGACGCAAAACAACTCCAAAACAGAATACATTATCCTTACCTGGTGAGGTTTGCCAGCTGAGGCCACCGATAAACATTTTACTGTAAGGAGAAAAAATGGTATAAGTGACTCCAGATGTCAAAACGGCCATTTTCCTTGTAAATACCTCATAAAGAGCGAGCTACGAACAGCTTGAGCTGTGTACCGGCTGAAATGAGCCTTAGATATGACCTGTCAATCAAAACATCAGCAGAACTGCGCGAGGAACGACATGCGCTCGCTCGCGCTGAAAACAGAATCAAACTCCAAACACACACAAGCGCGCGCGCACTTGTCCTGTCTTCTTACCCCGGGTCGTGTAGCGAATCACTCGGGCTTCCAGAGGTGACTTGACTCGCGTCCGCTTCCATAGCTCAAAGCCCAACCAACTCCAAACACACGCATACACACACACACGGGCACTGCAGCCCCAGCTCAAGGAATATTACCGAACCGGGAACGCTAGCGTCACACGTGGGATCAGCGCGCGCTCCCGCCCCTCTCAGGAGGGGGCGTGACTGAGAGCATCAGCCAACCAATCCGGCGGGGATCTGCGCCTACCTATCTATGGAAACCACGCCCCCTGTTGGTTAGCAGCGTTTGACAGGAACCACGAGAGTGCATTCAGTTCTTTTTCAGTAGGCTCTTTAAACCCCATAAAGTTTGCATTTGCGCCACCTTCTGAATAAATACAACCAAGAGGCTTTTTGTAAAAGAAAACGAGTATATAAAACTAAAATGAAGCACAATAGTTTACCAAATTAAACTAAAAATCTAGTGTTTTCTTGGTGGCACCTTCATATTACGTCATGTTTGTCATTTTAGTTCGACAACTTATTATTAGTGGCAAGGTCATAAATCCCCACAAAATTAATAAGTGTATGCACAGAGATAAATACAATTTATAAATGATCACATTTGTTTTCGGAATTCTATTTTTCCTCTTAAAAGTCCTTTCATTCTGTTGGGCACCTTTCAGTACTGAGCTTGGATATTGTTGACTAAAAATAAAACCATAAAAAAAAACATTTTCATTAGGCTACTTAAAATATAAAAAGATTTCCCATCATTTAATTTCAGCTAGTTGCCAAGGTGACATTTCCCCTTTTCATTTAGTTTAAATAGACTAAATAAACTAAAACCTAATTTAAAAAAAAACTATATAGACATTAACAAAACGTAAAACTAATTAAAATGACAATAACATAATAAAATTACAAAAAAATTAAATATAAATGAAAACCTAAAATCTAATTATAAATATTAACAATAGTAATAGTATATCAATAATACTACACGAACACTGGAGCTTACTGTATAAAACACTAAATATATATATGTGCATGTCTGTTTTTCTATGGTGGGGACTTTCCAGTTATTCTGTTTTATACTGAGCTGATAATATTGTTTATCCCCAAACATAACCCTAAGACATCATTTGGTATGTATGTTAATCTTCCTGGAGGGTTCTGACACCCCCACGCATTCAGGCAATGTATTTCTGAGCCCTTCTCTGCTTCCCTTTGCTGAGTGAGCATGCAGAATGGATAGATCAGTGTTAGTGTGACGTCTGCTGACTTCATTGATATGGAAATGCTCAAATAGGACGTTTATCAAATGACTGCAGCTCTAGTTTCACAGAACCAGATTACTGTGGAAAACAAGAGCATTGCTTCTCCCACTGTGGCCAAATGAGAACTCTTGAACCAGACAATCATTTCTTAACTCACTTAAACACAACAGGTCATTCAGATCATGCTGCTAATGCTCTAATAAACTTTCTCAAACCCATACCAGTCCCGAAAAGCAGACATAAATTGATGTTTAAACTCTGATATTACAATGACTTCTGCTGGTAAAGGGGACATTAAGGAAGTTTTTTTTGATATTTGGAGTCAAGAGTATTTTTCTGTATCAAGGAAAAGGAACTGCATCAAGTTATGCGCGTCCAATCTGTGAGGGAGACCCACAGTCACAGCGGCATCTGTGTTTGATTAATGAGTGGATCTTCTACTTACTGAAAGTCCCATTTTTTAATGCTGTGCATCTGTTAGCTGCCTAACAGATCACTGCGCCTCTTTAGGATAATACGCATTCATCAGGGCACTCTGGGAAATGAGAGAATTTTCTGCTTAGAGAAATAGAAATCTCAAAGTTAAGACTGGAGAATGAGATACATGCCACAGTATCAGCTGTGGCATTCAGATTCCTCAGAGCAAACCAATCAGACCCCCTGCGGCTGGCAGATACGAGAGCAGGGCCAAATACACGGGCTTTTCTGCATGTTTATTGAAGAATGTCACCACTCACTTTAAATATTCAGCCCATTTCAGCGCACTTTCCCATGACATTTCATGCAAATTATTGCTATAGAAGTCACCTTTTCTCTACAAAGTGCTTTGCTGTGGGATCTTTCACATGGCTGCATAGACATCTATTCAAGTAAGCTAGATCCGTTTCTCTGTTGAGCAACACAGGGATAGTCGGGATAGTGTTTATTTTTAGAACCAAGGATATAAAATTGAATAAAAAAAATTGTTACAAATATTGTGTAAAAAATATATAAATTTATATTTACTACATATGCATATGCATGTTGATCACATCTAGTGACTTGTGTGGTAAATAAATGCACACACGAATATACACACACACACACACACACACACACCACTAGTTGTTAGTGATCAACCTGCATAAACCTATGCAGTATATATAAAAAATACATTCAGATTTTTTCCTACAATATTTGTTAGAAGAATATTATTGATTTATTGGTTTAAAAATAACACTATCCCAACCACACTTACAACCAGCCATTCAAAGCTTTACACTGAGTGACATCTGTTGGCCAGAAGTAGCAGGTGCACGTAATTTGTTTAAGACAGCCAGAGTATGGATTTCTTAAACTCCTTTTAACTATTAGGGAGATTTTACAATATTTTGAAGAAATCAGACATGGTTTAAAATGGGTGTCCAACCCAGCTCCTGGAGGGCCACTCTCAGTTCAGCTCAAACCCCAATTACACACACCTGAACCAGCTCATCAAGGTCTGCATCCGAAATCACACACTTCCCTACTATATAGTACGTGAAAAACAGTATGTGAAAAAAGAAGCATGTCTGAATTCACAGTACAAGCGACATAACTGAAGCTGGTTGGTCACATGATAATGACAACATGGCGAATGCATTATATTCATAGAGATTATATTCATACACACATTCATACTATATAGAATGTACATTTTTTTTTAGCAGGCATGAAGTAATTATTCAAAATAAGTACCTACTCAAGGGAGTATGTGATTCTGGACGCAGCCAATGTCTTTCCCGGGCGTACACCAAAGGATTTTCACAGTCCCAGACTAAAGACTGGCAGTCTTTAGGAATCTTACTGGAGTCTCGGTGCGCTCCCGTCGTCTCGATCGTTAAATGTGAGGTGATAATCTGCAGCCGGCGACCCGATTTATGCCAGTCTTTCTCTAGTCTTTCATATCGAACATGTTTGATATTATCGCAAGTCTTTAGCCTGAGACTAAAAACTGTGAACCCAAGTCTTTAGATGTGAGCTGATAATCATATAAAGTCTTTTCTAAATCTTCTCAAAGTCTTTAGGTGTACAGAAAGCATTACTACGCATACCAGCAACATCAAGACAGATGTGTTGAGATGTGTCACAGTGGCCCTCCATGACCGAGTTTCGAAACTCCTGGTTTAAAACAACGGTAACACTTTACAATAAGGTTCATTTGTCAACATTAGTTAACTACATTAGGTGACATGAACTAAGAATGAACAATAATTCTACAGCACTAATTAATCTTATGCTTTCTGTACACCTAAAGACTTTGAAAAGATTTAGAAAAGACTTTATATGATTATCAGCTCACATCTAAAGACTTGGGTTCACAGTTTTTAGTCTCAGACTAAAGACTTGCGATAATATCAAACTTGTTTGATATGAAAGACTAGAGAAAGACTGGCATAAATCGGGTCGCCGACTGCAGATTATCACCTCACATTTAACGATCGAGACGACGGGAGCGCGCCGAGACTCCAGTAAGATTCCTAAAGACTGCCGGTCTTTAGTCTGGGACTGTGAAAATCCTTTGGTGTACGCCCCGGCATTAGTTATTATTAATTTCAACATTTACTACTACATTATCAAAATCAAAGGTTGTATTAGTTAACATTAGTTAATGCACCATGAACTAACTTGAACAAACAATGAACAGCTGGATTTTTATTAACTAACATTAACAAAGATTAATAAATACTGTAACAAATGTATTGCTCATTGTTAGTTCATGTTAGTTAATACATGAACTAAATGTTAACTAATGAACCTTATTGTAAAGTGTTACCAAAACAACAGACATTATTGCTCTGGACTGGAACTTAATTACATACTTACAAAAAGATGAATGTACTAATAAAAATTAGCATCCCTTGTTATTAAAAATTCGAACTAAACCATGCATTATGGAGCCGAATATCCTTCTTTCCTCAGCAACTCTGAGGTGACGCTGAAATACTCAAGCAACAAACACAACATTTACCTTATCTAACAAAATCTGTTATGCAGGTTCTTTAGGGCAGTACAAAAAAAAATAGGATTTTTTGGTTGTTTTAAAAAAAAAAAGCTAAACTATGTTCAGATCCTAGAAGTGGTTTGTAAACTTTTAAGCTGCATCTTGATTTAAATGTAAGGCAAAGTCAGCATCAGCACAAGGAAGAGTAAAAAGCACAGCATGTTTGTGATACCCACAGACCTTTTACTCAGTGAGATGTTTGGCAGCGTCAGTGTGAGAGTACAGAGCAGTGAACCGTACAAGTTCATTTCAGCAGGGTTTCATGATGCTCTTCACTGCCGCAGTTCTTAAAGGCTTTACAGTCAAAGAGTCCCACACTGCCCCCACCCTTATCTTACAGAAAGAAACCTAAATACAAAGACCAAGAAAAGAACAAATATTTGTAAATTACAACAAAATAAAATATATATACTTCATTATCAAAATACCTGAGTACAACACAATCTTTCAAACCATCAGCATTCAAGAGACAATCTTAGAAAACAGTACAATATTAGCAACTGTTCACATCACATTTACTCTGCAATGCATTCTGGGAAAATAACTTAATTCAATTATCCTTTAAATAACAACAAATAGCATCATATCAACCATTTAAAGAGAATGTTTCAAAAATCCAACAAAATCACCATACAAAAAAAAAAAAAAATACAAAAAAAGTGGAAATCAATGTACTGTGCGAAAGGGAGTTCAGGAGAGGATAAACGAAAAGCTGCGACATCACTGTCTCTCAAACCAGGTGCAAAACCCTTGTTCAGCCAGTAATCTGTTCAGCAGAACCACCTGCAGACACACACACACACAAGTTAAAGGGATAGTTCACCCTAAAATGTAAATTCTGTCAGTATTTACTCTCCCTCATGTTGTTCAACCCCGTAAGACCTTCGTTCATCTTCGGAACACAAATTAAGATATTTGTGATTAAATCTGAGAGCTGGATCACTCCTCCATAGGCTTCTAAGGGATTGACACTTGTTCCCCGAAAAGTAATTAAAGACATCGTTAAAATAGTCCAAGTGACTACAGTGGCTCAATCTTAAGTTTATCAAGCGACGAGAATACTTTTTGTGCGCAAAAATGAACAAAAATAACGACTTTATTTCAACTATTGATTTCCTTCTCTGTGGGCGTCGAGTGAGTTCACTAGTGTAACAGCGCAGCGCTTCTGTGTTGTACGTCACACGCATCACACACATGACCAGCGTCGGCCAATAGTGAGCCTACGTGTGACGTAGCTCTACGCTATCACACTACGCTAACTGACTCGAGGCCCACAGAGAAGGAAATCAATAGTTGAAATAAAGTCGTTATGTATGTTTGTTTTTGCGCACAAAAAGTATTCTCGTTGCTTGATAAGCTTAAGATTGAGCCACTGTAGTCACTTGGACTATTTTAACGATGTCTTTAATAACTTTTCGGGTAACAAGTGTCAATCCCTTAGAAGCCTATGGAGGAGTGATCCAGCTCTCAGATTTCATCACAAATATCTTAATTTGTGTCTCGAAGATGAACGAAGGTCTTACGGGGTTGAACAACATGAGGGAGAGTAAATACTGACAGAATTTACATTTTTGGGTGAACTATCTCTTTAAAGCTGAAATGTAAGGATCTAGTGAAGAATAATTAGCCATACACACCTCATCTCCCATCTGTTTCCACATGTGCACCAGAGGAAGGCCGTCTTGACTGCCTGTCACCTGACCATAGACAACAACATCTGTCACGTTCAGAATTCTTCCAAAAAAAAAAGAAGCTGTTTTTGATCGCCCAGTGCAGTTTCTCAAACCGTCAACTGCGACTTGATGAAAAGGAATTAAATTTGAAATATTGTATTTGTTAACCTGCAAGTCATGTGACCATAAATTGACTGTGAAGATGCGAATGTGTTGTTAAATTACTAAAATACCAACTTAATCTAAGGGGATATGTCAAGTAAATATTTATCTGAAACGGGTTTAGCTGACAAAGCAGTTTGAGAATCCGCAGCCAAGTGAAATAATACAATACAGAGGAAATAATCTATATACAGAATATACAGGAATAACTGAAAAAAACGTGTTTGTTTGTTATAACCTTGATGATTAGGGCCATATCTGCAGTTAATTCCTCCAGTGCTGCTCTGGCCTCCAGGGAAGACTCCTCCTCTCCTATCAAAGCAAATAAATTCCTTTTCATTCTTATCATAATTCAGTATTCATTTGATTTGATTCATTTAACAGTTTACAAAATGTACATACGAATAATAATATACAGGTGTAGTACATCCCTGAGCAGCAGCACATCACAGAAAGTAAGAGGCTTATGTTTTACCTGTCAAAGGCATGATATTGTCTAACAGAACCTCTGTTGCCTGGAACGGTAATGTCACAAAGTCTGACCTGTGAAAACAAAATCTTCAAATATCAGATTCAGATCAACAATCACAGACAAAGGATCAAACCAAACGTGAGCCACCTGACCTGATCTGCCTGAGGGTGGCGCTGTTCACGGTGTCATAACCTCCATTATCTACATATCTGATATGAGCCATGCCAGACTCAATGCAGTACTGGATGACCTGGGCTCTCTGCCAGCCACTTCCTGTTACTGGAGCGGCACACACCACCCCCACTAACAGAGAAAGACAAAAAATAGACAGACTTCCTCAACTACATGACAACAAGCAATTCTAATTATTTTGGGAGATGATCACACTGGCACTTCATAACCCCAAATTAGGGGAGAAGCCCTGAAAGGGCGTATGCCTCCGTTGTATCCGTTAGTTTTCTTATTATTTTTCAATAGCAGCCTTATGAACCGCAAGTAGGAAAATGATGAAATTTGGCACACTTGTAGAGATGGTCATGAAAAGTAGTTGGACCAATTTTTGAGTCTCTAGGACCAACTCTATAGCGCCACCACCAGTTCAAAATATCAACATTGAAATGGTTATAACTTTTGAATCCTTTCATATAGAGAAATGAAACTTAGTACACCTGATTCCACTCCTCATGCTGATCACATTCAATATCTTACATTAAGACTCCGCCCATTACAGTAGTGGCCATTTTGAAAAGTACAGTATTCCGTTTTTTCGCTATTTTTCCTTCAAATTTTGTCCAATTCTTATGAGAATTGGCTCAGATGATCTTTGTACTGAGCCTCACAGAAATGACTGAACAGATCTTTTTTATTCATCTTTGTTCAAAAGTTATGGTGTCGCAAACTTAACGAGGTCGGCCCAAAATTGGTTCAGAGGCTGTATCTAGGCCAAAGTTCGATCAATCGAAACTAAAATTGGTACGCTTTATCGGAAGCATTATCTGAGGGTCCATGCCAAAGTTGGGAACAGCGCCACCTACAGGTCATGAGATATGAAAAATGGCTATTTTGGCGAATAACTTTTGAACAGTTTGTCAGATAATCATAAACGAAAAGTTATTAAAGATATCGTTAAAATAGTCCAAGTGACTACAGTGGCTCAATCTTAAGTTTTATCAAGCGACGAGAATACTTTTTGCGCGCAAAAACAAACAAAAATATTGACTTTATTTCAACTATTCATTTCCTTCTCTGTGAGCCTCGAGTGAGTTAACGTAGAGTAATAGCGTAGAGCTACGTCACATGTAGGCTCACTATTGGCCGACGTTGGTCGTGTGTGATGCGTTTGACGTACAACACAAAAACACTATGCTGTCACACTAAATGAAATGACTCGAGGCCTACAGAGAAGGAAATTAAAGGCACACTATGCAGGATTTCTGTTTTTGTCAAACAGCGCCTCCTAGAGTCGCTGTAGAGTACTTGTATTTTAACGTTACTGTCGTAAATCCCACATGCAGAGCGTCTCTGCACTCATGGCCTCTGCACTTTACAATAATAAAGTAGCCTACCTGCGTTAGGCTTACCTGAGCCTAAATGCCAGATGACATCAATAAAGTTACATCATGTAGGCCACGTCGCATTATTTCGTAACAATGTCGTCCGTTATGATGTCGTTAGACATGATTATTTCAATTTATCATAATAGTTCGCAAATTGCGCTCATTTACACTATTTACAATGTGTAGGCTTATTTATGTCCCGATAATTATGTGAGATATTGACAACTGTTCTCGTGATAATCGCAGGAATCAACTTTAACAGTGAAAGCCTGAGCGAGTGGGACTCTTGTCCGGTTCCTCGTGCTGTCAGATTCTCGTTTCCTTTTTCTAGACTCTTCCGACCGCGCTTTCTTCGTTTTTTTCCGCCATTCTGAAAACGCAGGTCCGATGTTTACTCGTGTCTGACTCCTCGCTCGGTCAGTCTGTCGTTTCCTCTTTCGCTGTTCCTCCGACAATGCTTTCCTAGCTTTCTGCTTCGTATATGCCGGCTTAGCCATGACGATAGTTGTTCTTATACCTAGCCGGATCCTGGATGGGGGCGTGTATGCGTGTAACGTGTGCAGTGCCGTAAAGCAATTTGTAACATCGCGAGAGCTGAAATCACGCGATACTTCCTGACGGCGGTCCGCCAGCCCAAAGTTGCAAGTGCGGTTTTTCCACTCACAGGCACCGGGGGGGGGGCGAGACGACCACCATTCAACCCGAAAAGAGTCACATAACCATTCCAATAACTCCGAAGCTGTTCAGTTAAGCTAAAAAATCTGCATAGTGCTGCTTTAAAGGGTAACTAAACCCCTGGTTAGAGCCTGACTCTACCCACTTGCAATATTTGAAAAATGCTGGAAAAGTGGGCAGAGCCCAGCAGAGAACCTGAGAAGCGTCTTTCTTTAGGCAAGGGTGTGGTTAACTGGTGGTTGCTTACCTCACGAACCACCGCAACATGCAATAGGAAAATTCAACTGCAGTAGCCACCGTTCAACCTGAAGAGGGCAGCACTCAGATGTTTTTACACCATATATTGTAGAATTAAAACACTTTAAACCCGAATGTCAAAAAAATTACTTGAATCAATGAACAGCAATAATAAAGCCCCAGTCTCACAGATCATTAACTAAAAAAGTTGGTTTAGGGTTTAGTTACCCTTTAATAGTTGAAATAAAGTCGTTATTTTTGTTTGTTTTTGCGCACCAAAAGGATTCTCGTCGCTTGATAAACTTAAGATTGAGCCACTGTAGTCACTTGGACTATTTTAACGTTGTCTTTAATAACTTTTCGGGGAACAAGTGTCAATCCCTTAGAAGCCTATGGAGGAGTTATCCAGCTCTCAGATTTAATCACAAATATCTTAATTCGTGTTCCGAAGATGAACGAAGGTCTTATGGGGTTGAACAACATGAGGGAGAGTAAATACTGACAGAATTTACATTTTTGGGTGAACTATCGCTTTACGTAGGGGTCTATCTACCTTCGACAGGGGTGGGCAGGCTGGGACATCCCGGCTGAGAGTAGCAGAGCTGCATGTGCTGGATGAGGGTGGGAAGGGCCTGATAGGATGGATGCTTGTGCTGCTGAACAAACAGGTGAAGACCCGCCTCCATCTGCGACACAATCACCTCTACAAACACATCCTGAGGCAGCAGCAGCTACAGAGACAACAGAACAACACACACAAGGCATACATTAAGATTTGAAAAAAAGAAGTGTGAAGTCCGCACACTGAAAAAGCTGCTCCAAAGAATTTATTAGCAAGGCAACGTTTCGACCATCAGGTCTTCATCAGGCACCTACCTCAAAACCACCTCAAAACACATCATGGCAGGATATTTGATGTTACTGGCATCAAACTTGGTGTGATGCATCTTAAGGCACATATTTTCCACTTAAATTTCGGTCTGTTCCTCACACAGAATTTTGAATATACAGTGCCTAGTATGAGTGAACACACCCATGCTAAAGTTGACTAAAAAGAGGAATAAAAAAATTATTTTGGAAATTAATCTTAGGGACACCTATTTTCTTTGTGAATGAATAATGTATCGCACATAAATAAATGTTCTTCCTTAAAATACAGGGTGCATAAGTCAGGACACCCCTATGTTAAAATCCCATAGAGACAGCAAATTTTATTTTTAAAGGCCAGTTGTTTCATGGATCCGGGATAATATGCATCCTGATAAAGTTCCCTTGGCCTTTGGAATTAAAATATCCCACATCATCACACACCCTTCACTATACCTGAAACTGGCATGGGGAACTTTCCATAAGATCATCTCTCAATGAAAATCATACCAGCTATTAGGCTAACTAAAATAAAACCATACCAATCTCTAGGTGTGGTGAAGGGAATGTGATGATGTGGGATATTTTAATCCCAAAGGCCAAGGGAACTTTATCAGGATGCATATTATCCCGGATCCATGAAATAAGTGGCCTTAAAAATAAAAATCTGCTGTCTCTATGGGAATTTAACGTAGGGGTGTCCTGACTTACGCACCCTGTATTTTAAGGAAGAACATTCATTTATTTATGAAACATTATTCATTCACAAAGAAGATTGGTGTCCTTAAAGGTTGGATTTTTCCTCATTTTTTAAATCAAGCCATTAAGATAAATTTCCAAAAGGTGATGTTTTATTCCTCTTTGTAGTCACCTTTAGCATGGATGTGTTCACTTATGCTACCCACTGTACAAAACTGAGCCTCACAAAAAACTTGAAACATAGCACATTAATCATAAGAACCTTTTATGATGCTCATGATGTCAAGATTTTAAGAGTCCTCACCCAGGTTGTGATAGGCAGGCAGGGCAGAGGGATACAATTACTCAGATCCAGATCTTTAAACTTCTTCCTGATGAGTGAGAGAGCATCATCCACCTGCTGCTGTGAGCCTGGACGAACACAAACACATGAATTCAGCGCTAGGCTTTAGCATTGATTAGGTAGCCATCATCATGGGAAAACTCACCATGAATGTGGCAGATCTGAATCTCCTGAGTGAACGGCAGCGTGGAGACGTAGATCTTTGCTCCAGAGCTCTGCTTGAGGAAGTTCACGAATTTCCCCTGCTTCCCGATCAATCGACCAACCAGATGCTGCAATGACAGTTTTAAATCAGCACAATCCTTCCTCATACAGACTTCCTGTCACTCTCCTTATATCAGTAATACAATCCTCAATGGACAAACACACACAGTATAAAGGCCTTCATATGTCCTGAGCTTGAGCTCTTCTGTAGTGAGTCTAGTACTTCAAGATCACGTATCATTTCTCTGCTGTGGTGCATCTCCGAACACGTTCATACACAAATGTAATAAATGAGTTAATAATAATAATAATGTTTATTTTTTATAGCGCCTTTCAAGAACCCAAGGTCGCTTCACAAAATAATAAAAACAGTTGACAGACAAAGAGACAAGCAATCTGCTTGTTATAACAATTAAACAAACAGAAAAGCAGATGGAGACAACAACCAGTAACTATAAATAATTAACATGAGAAGTTAGACAATCAAAGAACAGTATGATTATTCCCTAATTAAAGCAGTTTTTTGGCCACCGTTTTGTCTCAGAATACAAGTGATTGTTATTTTAGGGATTCCCATTAGCTACAAATTTGCGACATTTTCAAAATTATTATCTAAAAATGTAGCCTTTTGTCATTGCGATCATCTCATGAATGTTTTGCTGCTTAGTATTTAGGAGCTTTTAGCCTGTCATTATGCAAAGTTCTTAGTTATTTCCACAGCTCTTGTGAAGGTCGCTTCACAAAATAATACAAACAGTTGACAGACAAAGAGACAAGCAATCTGCTTGTTATAACAATTAAACAAACAGAAAAGCAGAATAAAGAAAGCATTTCTTTGATAAAGAAAGCATGTAACATAAAAAATGAAAAAGTGGAGGATAGAGAAATAGAATGGAAAATAATTATTTACTGAGCATGGTGAATATATGAGTTTTAAAGGTCTGTAGGTTAGGGGTTGCACGAAGATCAGACGGCAGCTTATTCCACAGCTTAGAGCCTACAACACTAAAAGCCCTACCGCCCACAGTAGAGTTTATACCTGCGTACGACAAGCAAATTGTCATTGCTAGATCTAAGGGTCCGAGCAGGAACATATGGTTGCACTAACTCTGCGAGGTATTTATGTGCAGGGCCATGACAGGCTTTATAAACTAAGACTAACAATTTAAACTGGATGCGATTGACCACAGGAAGCCAGTGAAGTTGGTAAAGGATAGGAGTGATATGTGCAGATCTTTTGTCAAATGTAAGGGCTCGAGCGTACCATTTAAAGGCGATGTATAGCTTTGGTGGGTAGGCCGCTATATAAGGATAACAGTTTCCGCATCTGCAAAGTTAAGAGAGGTGCGTATGCGAACATTATTCCCAAGTGAATGAAGCACGATTCAAAGGGATAGTTCACCCAAAAATGTAAGTTCTGTCAGTAATTACTCTCCCTCATGTTGTTCAACCCCGTAAGACCTTCGTTCATCTTCGGAACACGAATTAAGATATTTTTTATTAAATCTGAGTGCTGGATCACTCCTCCATAGGCTTCTAAGGGATTGAGACTTGTTCCCCGAAAAGTTATTAAAGACATCGTTAAAATAGTCCAAGTGACTACAGTGGCTCAATCTTAAGTTTATCAAGCGACGAGAATACTTTTTGTGCGCAAAAACAAACAAAAATAACGACTTTATTTCAACTCTTCATTTCCTTCTCTGTGGGCCTCGAGTCAGTTAGCGTAGCGTGATAGCGTAGAGCTACGTCACACGTAGGCTCACTATTGGCCGACGCTGGTCATGTGTGTGTGATGCGTGTGACGTACAACACAGAAGCGCTGCGCTGTTACACTAGTGAACTCACTCGACGCCCACAGAGAAGGAAATCAATAGTTGAAATAAAGTCGTTATTTTTGTTTGTTTTTGCGCACAAAAAGTATTCTCGTCGCTTGATAATCTTAAGATTGAGTCACTGTAGTCACTTGGACTATTTTAACGATGTCTTTAATAACTTTTCGGGGAACAAGTGTCAATCCCTTAGAAGCCTATGGAGGAGTGATCCAGCACTCAGATTTAATCACAAATATCTTAATTCGTGTTCCAAAGATGAACGAAGGTTCATCATGAGGGTGAGTAATTACTGACAGAATTTTAATTTTTGCGTGAACTATCCCTTTAACAACCTGACTGATGTCTGAGTGAAAACATAACGAAGAATCGAACAAAACTCCCAGGTTCCGCACATCTTTTGAAGGCCTAATCTGGACAGCATAAATATCAATTAAAAAAAATGCCCCGGTAAGCTCTGTGATTTAGGGCAAATCAACAGGATTTCGGTTTTACCAGCATTCAGCTGTAAGAAGTTCCATCAATATCAGTATGTGTGTGTGTGTGTGTGTGTGTGTGTGTGTGTGTGGGACTCACCGCTGGCACCTCTATGTCCCAGAGAATGATGGGAAGGGCCGGAGGCGGAGCCAAGCTGCTCACCTGATCATCGGCACTAATGCAGCTTAAACCTATATCACCTGAACCTGGAGACAAGATCCATATGAATGTAACACACTGAGATATTTTTGACTGCTTTGTGATTGAAGCATCTGTCTGACTTAAATACGTGTATTTTATATCTTTCTTTCTTTACAGATATCTGTAACAGGCAAATAAATTTATCAAAAAGTTGATCAAAAGTTTGAAATCAATAAGTGTTTAAATGTAAGTCGCCCATCTATCTTATGATTACCAAGGCTGGATTAATTTGATTAAAAAATACAGTAAAAACAATACTATTGTGAAACATTGTTACAATTTAAAATAACTGTTTCAGTATATATTAAAACAAAATATATTCCTATGATGGCAAAGCTGAATTTTTTTTTTAGCATCATTACTCTAGTCTTCAGTGTCACATGATCCTTCAGAAATCATTCTAATATGCTGATTTGCTGCTCAAGAGATATTTATTACTATATTGAAAACTGTTTTTGCTGCTTAAATGTGCAGTATGTGATTTTTAGCGGCATCTAGTGGTGAGGTTACGAATTGCAACCAACAGAAGTTACGGTGGCCGACAGGAAAATATGTCATCGTCTGAGACAGCAGAGAGTAGCAGTTCAGCAATGAGGTTTCTTTACAAGGATAAATTAAGAAATTATGTTTAATGAATTATTCAGTAAAACTACATGTTATTGCGAATATTATTGTTACTTGTTCATCGTTGTGTCAGTGTTTTATTCGCTGAACTAAGCTTGCTTCCTTGCGCGAAGAGCAACATAGTAACGAAACGCGTTTGTTCGTTTAGGGCCACCGTAGAAACATGTCGGTGCATTTCAATGATCGGGAACCCGCGGTGTGTGTAGACACAAACTGCTCATTCTAAGCTAATACAAATATAACGGTTCATTAAGTAAGGTCTTTATACACCACTGAAAACTTCTTTTTCAAGGTAGTGAGGAAACGCGCTCTGTAGCGCTGTGTGTTCGCTGTCGGCTACGCTAGAAACATGACCACACAATATGTCGACCTCCATAGAAGGGGGCGCCGGCGGTTATGGAGATATAAATGTCTCATTCTAAGCTAATAAAAACATAACGGTTCATTATGCAAGGTCTTTATTCACCACTGAAAACATAGTTATGGATCTTATATTGCATTTCTGTCAATAGATCCTCAGAAATATTACACAATGCACCTTTAAGTTAATTAGTTTCACAATGATCAAACAGAAACAGAACTTCATGAGTTTGAAAGTAAATGTCTCATGTACCTCTCCAGGCCTCCTTTTCTTGCTCTGCCGGGAAGCTGGGAATCATTTTGTCCTCAATGCTGACTATATCCACTTCTGTGGGGGTCATCGAAAAGCATGTGCCCTCCTCAGACAGCTCTGCACCGGATGCATCCTCCGAGAAGCAAGAACCACATCCAGAATCATCTCCAACAGAAGCTCCTAAATGGCTGAGTAGTTTCTCCCTGAATGAGACGGCGTCCTGAAGATATACGTCACCGCTGATGCTTTGCTGCTGAAATGGTTTTTGAGCAGCAGACTGAAATTCAGCCTCCGGAGATCTTGAAACAACGGCAAGCTCATATGGATCAATGGATTCCTGGTTCTTCCAGTCCTCTGCCGCTGCTTCTACGATCTCTTGGACCAGAACAGAACTGATCTTTTCTAAGTTCTCTAAGCCAATATCAGTGGAGAAATCAGACAAGCTGCTGCTATCATGACTATCAAAGTGGACAGAACCTGGCTGTTTCCCCGTAGAAGAGAGACAAACCCGATCAGACTCAAGCCCAGAGTCATCTTCACTAAATTCTCTGCAGTCTGGATGACCTTCACCAGCAATGCTGTCCTTTTCTTGCCCAGTTTGGAGAGTCTCAGGGAAACGAACAGATACTTCTCCTTCTGGCTCGGGTCGGACTCCCTTGGTGAGGCCCGTTACGGGAGAAGTGCTGGTAAGGTTGCACATGTCCAGAACTGGTGAAGGATGGGGATCCGGATCAGAGGATCCTGAGATGTTGTGGTCCATTTTCAGGTTACTGTAAGAGAAGAAAAATAAACAGTCCAGTGTCTGTCTTCACTCTTTCTTCACCCGAAGTGATAAAATAAAATTCTGCATCAAAATTTATAGACAAGACGAGTAGTTTGTTCAGGCATGGTTTGTAGGCTAATCCAAATCTGCGCACATATATTCAAACGCACATAACTACAGAATCAATTCTTAATGCGCATGTGAACGCCATCAGCGTCTATCACACGCGTTTAAAGTCTGTTTAGAGAGAACGGTGTCGTCTTAGCGGCCCCTAATTTAATAACAAATGACCATTTCGACAGAAGTGAATCAATCAAAACTAACTTTAGCTGGAAATAACATTATTCAAGAACCACTATAAAACCAAACCAATCTCTGTTACCTTAAATTATGTTTATCTCTGTAAAGCTGCTTTGAAACAATCTACATTGTTAAAAGCGCTATATAAATGAGGATGACTTGACTCTGGAAAAAGCAAATCTGTCCATTCTCTGAAGGTGAATTACTTTGACAAGTCAAAATACATTTCAGGATAACTTGGCATAAACCAAGATTTTCCATTCTTCAACAACAATGGAAACATTAGTCGCACTGCTAAACGGATGATTTAGACCAGAGGTTTTGAAATATTTTGCTGTAAAAGACCCACAAATATAACCCCTTTCCTCAATAAAAAGGCAGCTATATGAACAAAATGAAAATACAAAATTAAATACTATTTTTTTTTTTTTATTTAGTTGACCGCATATTTGAGATGATAATTTTCTATGCTAAACATGGAGCTCTTTTGGAATAATGTGTATTGTAAAGAATGCTAAAATAAACTGAAATTGGAAAAATACAATGAAATAATCAGAATTAATCTCAGGCAAGTCTTCAGAAAGCAAATTGAAATGTTACTATTATTAAATTTGGGAAAGGTATAAAAAAAAACCTTGTTAAATATATTTAATTAATATCTTAGGGGGAACATTCCCTAAAAATATATTTTGTAAAAAATAATAATAACAATCTCAACATTTGCAGACATTGCACAGCTTGTTGTGACCTCTTAGGGGTTCCTGGAGCCCTGGAGTTTGATTTAAAGCTCCAATAACACGTAAAACAGGACTCATGAATGTTCTGCTACTGACCTTTCACTCAAAATACTGGAGTCGGCAGGGGAGGAGTGAACAGATCTGCTTCTATCCGCAAAACACACCTCCTCTTCAGTCCAGAGAGGAGCTGTCGTCCTCCTCCTCCTCGTAAAGCTGTACCAGCACCAGCCCAGCAGAGTCAACACAGAGACGGAGGCCAGCGGCCTAAACGACAGCAGCATCCTCTTTCCACTGATTCCACTGAGAGAGGGAGAGAGATCAACATCTAATAACCATCCCTAGTCTTGGGTGACACTAGTCTGTAAGGAGAGACATCTGAGCGAGTGAGTCTTGACACCAACCCTTCTCCAATAGAAGACTGAACCAGAGCAATCTCATTACCAGCTCAAATATCCCAGCAACACACAAGCACATGCGGCCCTCTTAAATACAGCTGTCTCCGTGACATTCACCACACACTGTATTTTCTGTTTGTATATAAAATATCCATATATAACATTACAATGTGTTTGCAGTGTAAGGTGCCAACAAAGAAAACCAACAATCACAACCCAAATAGCAAAAAAAATAAAAATTGCAAGAAAGACCACCAATCCAATTTTTGTTAGATTTCTTTTTAAAGTGAACATGTTAATAATTAACCTTAAATTATATATAAGGAGATGTTATAACCTTTTATGCTCTATCAGTGACATCAGCCATTGAAGCAAAAAGTAGTTGCTATGGGTTGAAAAAAATATGAATTTGTTGACAATTCCTCACACATGATGTTTTCATATTTTATGGGGACTTGCCACAGACATAATGGTTTTTATACCATACAAACTGTATATTCTATCCCAACCCTAGCCATCACAGAAAACTTTCTGGATTTTTACATTTTCAAAAAACATAAATAGTATGATTTATAAGCCGTTTTCCTCATGGGGACCAAAAAATGTCAATGACACATGGACAAGGATTTCAGATATTGCCCTCTTTGTAGAGAAATGTGTCCCTCACCATAATGTAGGGTAACTTACTAGGCGTCACACACACACACACACACACACACACACACACACACACACACACACACACACACACACACACACACACAGCTATCAAATTCAGAGCGAACATGAATTAAGACAACTTTTAGGTAAACGCAGTTACAATCAATGGCGTTTTAATCACGCTGCAATTTCAACTTTATGGGATCCAAATCTGTTTTGCGTTGTTTTTTGTTTTAGAGTGAAAGCATGTTAAAAACCAATTGATGCATTTAAATCACAAGCGAATAAATCAAGAAGAAAGAGACCTTCATTCCACTTATATAATAAAAGAATCCGGTGTTTGATGTCTTTCTGCTCACCGTGAAGCTCAGCAGCGCTGGTGTATGTGTGTGACGTCACGGGAACGCACGTGTGTTCCTGACAAATTAATGAATGAATTTATTCAACAAAAGTAAAGACTTGACTAAAAACTGTGTATTTCAAGGCAGTGCATAATATAACATTCACAGTAGTTAGTACATATTTACAAAAAAAATAAAATAATAATAATACAATTACAACGCTGAAGAGTTTCTAATTGGTCTGAAGTGATTGAGGAAGTGTGTGGCGTGTTGTCATGCGATCTCCCGCTCAAGCTGAAAGGCGGGAAACTATGGAACACTTGTGAGATTGATAAGGCTGTATCGTTAACGAAGTAACCTTTTATATTGCTGAGTTTAACATTTTGATTGAGTATGTAAACAGAAGGAAAAGTTTAGGCTATGTACTGTATCCATATGAATGTGTATAAGTTGTCACACGCCTTTTGTCTGCACACAGGTTAACTAAATATAAAAAAAACCTGTCCAGATTTACTTCTAAAATTTCTAGAAATTACAGGTATGCAAGTTTTTTTTTTTTTACACATTTTAATGTAAATATAATTATGTATAGCTACGCATACTACACATTCACTTTAACAAGTCAGGAATCTTCAGTGTAGTCTTCACATGTGATCTGCATATAAGCGGGGAGGTTTTTAACAAAGCCATAAAACATACACAATGATGGACAGAAATGGACTTTATTAGTGTTACATCTGCAAATATGAAATCAGATGATAACAATAATGTATTATAAAGAGGGTCCAGGACACAAAGATTTCGATCTTCAGTGCAACCCTCAATATTTCCTCCATGTTAATTGACATAATGCAGTGAACATGATTGATAGACAACAATTCATATTTTATGTTGTACATATTCAGTAATTAACTGCTTTACAAAACGCTAAATAATACAATGTCATAGTCACTTTTATTTACAGTGTAGTAAATATACCTTTTCTATTTTTACACAAAAAATATTTACAGAGGTGAAGCTCTCAGCATAAAAAAAGGAAACTAAAGGAGAACAATTATGTAAAATTTTGCATAACCTCAAGTGCCAAAAAACGTAGTGTTTGAAACATCCATCTGTCTGCCATTACTAAACACATTCGTCACTTGACCTTTCTGACATTAAGACGTACCAATGTGAAAGCAATTTAAGATTAGAAAAACAGAAAAAATAAAAATGTCCCCAATACACACATTTCAACATGTCCAAGAGTCAAAATGGCACCATTGTATATGGGGTAGGGATAAAAGTTTGATTTCAAGCTTACATCTAAATCGAAAGAAAAATAAAACAAAAACACAAACATCAGCACACATGGCATAACATTTACACGAACAGCAAATAAAATCTGTTGCACTGGACGGTACAGTCTTGTGGAACCCAGAATGTTATAATTCACCAACAAAAAGAAAAAAAACATTAAGAAATAAGGTGAAATTAAACTTTATATCTGAATGCTTTTTCAGATGATTGTTATTTTTCCTGGAAAACCCTAATTAGATTTGATCTTCAAACCTTCCCCTCTAATCCAAAACTGACAGATTATCCCCACCACAAGAGTTGTCGTTGATTGAGTGGTAATAACATTTCAGATAGATCAGGCCAATCAGAATTCAGAAATAAACACAAATTAATTTGGCAAATTAAGTGGGGTTTTGGAAAGGCAGTCCAGACACACTGAGATATCACAGTTTGGATGGATCGGCATCTTAAAGTTTCTCTTCTATGTATGTTTTTCTTGTACTATAAAGTCCAAAAGGGTAAATTCTTGAAATACTACATGAATGATTGTACATTTTTGTTTTAGGAGAGAATGTTTCATCATTAGTGCTGACTCACATTCAAGAAAAATCATTCCTGCCCAAAAAGAAACGACCACCAAAAAGTAAACAAAGTAAGTAAATAAGATCAAATACAACTGAATAAAAACGAATGGCACTTATTTAATACTTTCATCCATTACATTTAAGAAGGAAATTAGTGCTTTTAAACATAATATACTTCAGGCCACCTTCAGGCAATGTCTGTGATTCCATCAAAACAAAGTTAATGTTCTATTGCACACAAACAAAGCAAAAACAACAAAAAAAAGACTTACTCCCATCCTGTGTCAAACAGTGACTGGTTTAAACAGAGGTGTTTAGTTTATTTTGATCCGGGCATACACGGCTGAACAGTTTTAGAAGAACCTAAAGATTACCGTAAACGCTGGGTTTAGCAGGAGTGAAGAGAAACCGCATATAATGCAGTGTAACGCGTGTCAGTGGTCCAGCAAGGGCTAAACCCACTGTGCTGCAGTTCTCATACAATCTTTTTGATGCTAGGTCTTTTAAAACTGCCAGTGCTGCGTTGTTTCTGGACCTGGCTGGCCGAGCCGTGGCGTGTGCGTCCACTGGATGCCAGACCCGTGGTAGGGGACAGGTCCACCTTCTCTTTATCGATTCCTGCTCGAAGCAAAAACATACATGCATGATTAAACTAAATATATAGCCTATATTTGAACAGTCATTCAAAGCTTCTGTTCCTGAGGTTATATTAAGTGTAAAAGTTAAATTGACCATACCAGATAAACCATTAGATTTATCAGATGATACAAAAATGATAAAAAGCACACACAAAAGGTGGCAAAGCTGTTGCTACACACATTGGGAGTGTGTACTCTCTAATATGGGACAGACATTATATTTAGAGCATACATACACCACATGTGCATCACAAAATAAAAATTTGGCATGAACATACTAAACCACCAAAAAACAGAAGTGTGTCAGCCTGACAGGAAACAACTTAAAACAAACACTCTGAACCATAACTGTAAACATATAAAAGAAAGACAAGATGTCATAAATGAGTTTCATAATTGAAACATTGCTTTTAAATGTTTGTCTCTGTAGGTTCATCTCTTCCAAACCAACTATAATTGACATTGGGAAGACCAGTATATTAAAATTCAAAATAATAGTGTTTCCAGTGTAGACAGAAACGTATTGCATTGCACCTGGTTATAACACTGTATATGGGTTCATCTGATACAAAGTAAGGGTTTAAATATAAACTACAAAGTATTGAGCAGAGTGCAGTTAAAATGAAGCAGGAAGTGTCAGGCAGAAAACTTCACAACTTGACACTTGGAAGAAGTGACATCATCATGCTTTTATCTGGGTTAAACATCTGTGAAGAGTTGCTGACAATCTCGCAGTTGCGACAAAGAGACAGTCAGCTGGACCGTATCAGTGAGAGGCACCTTTAAATAACTGGTCTCATGTACTTCAGTACAGACCTGGTGCATGCTGGGAGGTGGCCAGTGAGGTCATTGAATTCGAGAGGTTGAGGTTGGCAGTGATGCTGAGCTGGCTCTGGGCAGGGGGGGGGTATGGAGAGGTGGGTGTTCGCAGACCCTCCTCGCTCGTTTCCTCATCGATGCCGGGCAAATATGTGTCAATCAATCCATCCAGAAACTTGACAATCAGCTCCGCATAGTCTGGGAACTGAGTTTGCTGCGGAAAACAGAGATCAGCTCAATATATATACCGTATGCATAATAACAGATTATGGTCAATGTTTTTCTCTTGCATTTTGAGAACAAATTCAGTGTCACTCACCTTAGAGAAAGGACCAGCAAACCTCCAGAGTCCATTAAACCCAAAAGCTGTGGAGGGAAGTAAAAATGATATTGAATCTGAGTACTTACTCACTACTCTCTGAGTACCCATTCACTCATTCATTGATTACAGGATGATTTTCATAACTTCTCATTGGACTCTAGCATTCACAAATCAAGCTTTTACATCCACTCATCAGACTTTGGGATTCACAGTTCAGACTCTCACATCCACTGATCCTGCATTGGTTTGGACGTGTGCATATATACATATATATATATATATATATATATATATATATATATATATATATATATATATATATATATATATATATATATACAGGTCCTTCTCAAAAAATTAGCATATTGTGATAAAGTTGATTATTTTCCATAATGTAATGATAAAAATTAAACTTTCATATATTTTAGATTCATTGCACACCAACTGAAATATTTCAGGTCTTTTATTGTTTTAATACTGATGATTTTGGCATACAGCTCATGAAAACGTCCCGGGTTACGTATGTAACCCTAGTTCCCCGAAGGGACGGAAGCTGCGTGAAATCGCAGTGGGAACGCCCTCAGCGTGACGCGTCTGAAGCATGAATGAAATCAGTCAATGGAGAGAATGAGCGTACGGCGAGTGACGTCATCGACCAGGAAGCTATAAATATCCCCTGAGTACACAATACGCCAGCTTAAAAGTTACTGAAGCAGCGACCCAAGGGGATGCCGAGAGTATGGCAGGACACGCAGCGTCCGTCGCAGTGAAATCGCAGTGGGAACGCAATACCCACATCCCCATACTACCAAATCCCCGTCGTGTGTCATTAGGAGACACAAACCGACGAGAGAACCTGAGCCCCGGGAGTGGAGCTAAGATCGAGGGAATAAAATCTAACGAAAGTGTGCGGTGAGGACCAGCCTGCCGCATCACAAACGTCCTGAAGAGAAGCTCCTGAAAAAAGAGCTGTAGAAGCAGCCATACTCCGGGTGGAATGAGCCCTTACAGCCAAAGGTGAAGGCTGATGGGCCGAACCATAAGCAAGTGGGATGGCCTCGACCACCCACTTGCTCATCCTTTTTCTAGATGCAGGACACCCTTTCTTAGGTGACCCAAACAGACGAACAGTTGTTCCGATCTCCTCCACAGGGCAGCTCTGTGGACGTAAGCATCAAAACCCAAACTGGGCACAGCAAATTAATTTTCTCCTGGTCTGACGTCAGAAAAGGCGGAGGACAGAAAACCTGCAGAACTATAGGTCTAACTGAAACAGTTGGAACCTTATGAACATAACCTGGTCTCGGAAAGAGAAAGGCCTTAACCAACCAGGAGCAAATTCCAGGCACGAGGGAGCCACCGAAAGTGCTTGAATATCTCCAATTCTTTTTAGAGATGAGATAGCGAGAAGAAGGATAGTCTTTAGAGTAAGAAACTTTTCCGAAACTTCCTCGATGGGCTCGAAAGGAGCAAGGGAGAGACCTTCTAAGATGACGGCCAGATCCCAAGCTGGTACCCTTGTGCGAACTGCAGGCCTCAGCCTCAAGGTGACACGAAGGAAGCGAGACATAAGCGGGTGTTTCCCGAGGGAACCTCCACTTGAAGGGGTGTGGTAAGCAGCTAAGGCCGCCACATACACCTTCAGTGTGGAGTGGGATAACCCTGTGGAGAGACGGTCCTGCAGGAAATCCAGGACTGTACCAACCGGGCAGTTAACTGGGTCCTGCTGGCGCTCTCCACACCAAGAGGTGAAAAGTTTCCACCTCGCGGCATATAACTTCCTCGTGGAGGGAGCTCTGGATCGGAGGATGGTCTCAACGACCTCAGCCGAGAGACCAGAATCTATGAGCTGGGCCCCCTCAGAGGCCAAGCCCACAGCCTCCATAGCTCTAGACGGGGGTGAAGGATCGACCCACTCGCCTGAGAGAGCAGATCTCTCCTGATCGGTATCTCTAGGGGAGAGCCGTTGAGGAGAGACACTAGGTCCGCAAACCATACCCGGGCCGACCAGAACGGGGCTATTAGCAGGAGACTGAGCCCGTCCCGGCGAACCCTCTCCAGAACTCCTGGGAGCAGAGCGATCGGGGGAAAAGCGTACAAGCGTGACCTCGGCCACGGATGTACCATCGCATCCAACCCCAGCGGGGCTGGATGGCTGAGAGAGAACCACAGCGGGCAGTGTGATGTTTCTCGAGAAGCAAATAGGTCTACCTCGGAGAGACCGAAATGTTTCCATAGGAGTTCCACCACCTCGGGGTGAAGACTCCATTCCCCGGGCCTCGGCCCCTGTCTTAACAGGATGTCTGCCCCCTGATTTAAATACCCCGGGAGATAAAAGCTCTCAGAGAAAGAATTTTCCCCTGGGACCATAGAAGGATCTGACGTGCCAGTTTGTAAAGCGGGCGAGAACGCAAACCCCCCTGATGGTTGATATAAGAAACCACCGATGTGTTGTCTGTCTGGACAAGAACATGGTGGCCCCTTAGGTCTGGGAGGAAGTGTTTCAGAGCCTGAAACACCGCCAACATCTCTAGGCAGTTTAAGTGCCACAGACGATGATGGTCCTCCCACAGACCTTGAGCCCACCCGTGAGAGAGGCATCGGTCATTAGCATAACGCGACGACAAGGAGCTCCTAACACAGGGCCTTGGGACAGAAACCAAGGATCTTTCCACATGATCAGGGCGTGATGACACCGTCGCAAACTCACGATCATGCGAAGCGGATTTCCCTTCGGGGAGAATCCCTTGGTCCTGAGCCACCACTGTAACAGTCTCATGTGCAAGAGGCCAAGAGGTATCACGTTGGACGCAGCTGCCATGAGACCTAGCAGTCTCTGGAACTGTTTTACAGTGGATGACTGGCCTAGCTTGACCTGATCTACTGCAGCGAGAATCAAAGCAATACGAGCAGGTGACAATCGTGCCTGCATCGTCGTTGAATCCCACACTACACCTAGAAAAGTGGTTCTCTGTAATGGAGAAAGAACACTCTTTTTGGCGTTGAGCCTCAGCCCCAGTCACTTGATATGAGCAAGAACGACATCTCGGTGCCGAACCGCCTGTTGTTCCGATTGAGCTAGAATCAAGCAATCGTCTATATAGTACAGAAAGCGGATGCCCTGTAACCTCAGCGGGGCTATAGCAGCATCCGTACACTTCGTGAATGTTCGGGGTGACAGTGCTAGGCCGAACGGAAGAACCCGATATTGGTACGCTTCGCCCCCGAAAGCGAACCTCAGGAACTTCCTGTGTTGAGGGAGGATAGCTACATGGAAGTAAACGTCCTTTAGATCTATCATGACAAACCAGTCCTCGGATCTGATTTGAACATCCCCGGTGACAGACACAGCGCCCTGTAACGTACTGGCAGGGAACAGCTGGTCTGGGCACTCCACAACCCTCCTCGGAGGGGGCGAGCGTCCCTCAGGAAATCGCTCGCCGAGTCTCTCTACGCCCTGTGAAGGCAGGGTTAGAAGAGCAGACCACTGAGGGCATCGGAAAAGACAGGGCACCGTGTTCTTGTGCAGTGAACTCAGGTCTTTCACGATAGGGACCACCCTCAGAACCCTGACGTTCAGCACGTCAGGATTTTTTTTTTTTCGATGAAGTAGTATCCTAACTCCCTGCTGGGTGGGGGACCCATTCCGCCAGGAACTCTACTAAGGGAACCAGCCTCTCGAGGCTGGCCTCCGGATGAACATCCAGAGTGACAGACACAGCGCCCTGTAACATACTGGCAGGAAACAGCTGGTCTGAGCACTCCACAACCCTCCTTGGAGGGGGCGAGCGTCCCTCGGGAAATCGCTCGCCGAGTCTCTCTACGCCCTGTATAGGCAGGGTTAGTAGAACAGACCCCTGAGGGCATCGAGAAAGACAGGGCACCGTGTTTTTGTGCGGTGAACTCAAGTTTTTCCCGATGGGGACCACCCTCAGAGTCCTGACGTTCAGCCCGTAAGGACTTTTTCGACGCGGCCTTTCTGGCGACAATGACTGTCCTCAGATCAGTCCTGCCCCGAGAGGCCGCGCCGGAGAGCACCCCGCCTCATCCCTCCAGTTTCTCTGCAGGGGGGCACGAGACATGACACTCCGCTTCTGCTGTGCTCTTTTTGAAGACGAACTCGACGAAAGACTTTGCTCTGGTTGAACATTCTGCGTGACAGACACAGTGCCCTGTAACGGCGCACCGGCAGGGAACGACTGGTCTGAACACACTAGAACCCTCCTTAGAGGCGGCGAGCGTCCCTCGGGAAAGCACTCGCCAGACCCTTCTACGCCCTGTTTCGGCAGGGTTAGTAGGACGGGCCCCTGAGGGCGCCGGGAGAGACAGGGCACCCTTAAGGGAGGTGAACGCAAGTCTCTCTCGGCGGGGACCCCCCTCAGATTTCCTTTGAGCAGGTCGGCCTGAAAAGCCTGCATAAAAGTCATCGTATGCAAACATGCAGCCGCCTGCCGAGCCACCGAGTAAGCCTTCCCCACCAGCACAGAGGTATATATATTTATTTATTTATTTATTTTTTGGTGGAAGAGCCGGTGCTTTAAGTGAAGACGATGAAGCAGGAGAGAGATAGCTCGCAAGCGTCTCCTCCGCCCACAGTATCGTCACATAACCAGCAGATTTAGCACCAACAATGTTACCATAAGCATTGGACTGATTTGTGTAAATTCTGCTTGAAACCGGTCTAACCCAGGTCTTTGAAACCTCAGCATGAAGATCTGGGAAGAACGGTAAGCACCGGCTAGAAGGTTGAGGTCGTGCAGACAGAAATCTATAATCTAGATTGCTTTTAATTCTAGAAACCTGTCTATCAGCTGGCCACTCGATACTGTTATTTTTTTTATTTTATTTTTTTTAGCTTTTCAACAGCCCGAGATAATACATCCATCAAACCTTCTTCATTTGCAGTATAATGTGATAAACTAGTTTTCTCTGATAATAAACTTTCGACATCCAGCTCCTCAGAACTGGAAAATCTCAATTCAACATCATCATGTGCCTCCACCCGGGCAGAAGTAACCGCCGCAGCGCGTGCTTCCAGAGCCGGGTGAGAGGCACTAGATCTCGTCGGAGATAGCTGAGATAGGGCGGAGCCCGTCTCAACGTCGCCAGCGAGATCCATCTGCGAGCCCCAAGACAAGCGCCGCCGCTCTGCCTCAACAGAAGCGGGACCCGAGCCTCGGGGAGCTCGCAGCAAATCACTCTCCTCGAAGAGCGATCGCCGCGAGCGCAGAGTTCTCAAGGGAAAACGCTCGCAATGCTGACAATCGACTCCCTCGAGAGCCGACTGGGCATTGCTGCACTCCCAAACAAGCCACACTTAGCTCGTGTGAATCCCCACCCGTGATGTACCGAGTACAGGGGGGAACACACTTCTTATACTGCTCGCTCATATTGTTTTTTTTATATAAAATATATACAGTGAAAACTCCTGACAAAACAGACAAACACAATCGACAGATTCAGACACACACAGAGCTGCTGAAGTAACTAAAAGCTGGCGTATTGTGTACTCAGGGGATATTTATAGCTTCCTGGTCGATGACGTCACTCGCCGTACGCTCATTCTCTCCATTGACTGATTTCATTCATGCTTCAGACGCGTCACGCTGAGGGCGTTCCCACTGCGATTTCACGCAGCGGTAGTCCCTGAAGGGGAACCCAAAATTCCTGTCTCAAAAAATTAGCATATTTCATCCGACCAATAAAAGAAGTGTTTTTAATACAAAAAAAAAAAGTCAACCTTCAAATAATTATGTTCAGTTATGCACTCAATAGTCAATACTTGGTCGGGAATCCTTTTGCAGAAAAGACTGCTTCAATGCGGCGTGGCATGGAGGCAATCAGCCTGTGGCACTGCTGAGGTGTTATGGAGGCCCAGGATGCTTCGATAACGGCCTTAAGCTCATCCAGAGTGTTGGGTCTTGCGTCTCTCAACTTTCTCTTCACAATATCCCACAGATTCTCTATGGGGTTCAGGTCAGGAGAGTTGGCAGGCCAGTTGAGCACAGTAATACCATGGTCAGTAAACCATTTACCAGTGGTTTTGGCACTGTGAGCAGGTGCCAGGTCGTGCTGAAAAATGAAATCTTCATCTCCATAAAGCTTTTCAGCAGATGGAAGCATGAAGTGCTCCAAAATCTCCTGATAGCTAGCTGCATTGGCCCTGCCCTTGATAAAACACAGTGGACCAACACCAGCAGCTGACATGGCACCCCAGACCATCACTGACTGTGGGTACTTGACACTGGACTTCAGGCATTTTGGCATTTCCTTCTCCCCAGTCTTCCTCCAGACTCTGGCACCTTGATTTCCGAATGACATGCAAAACTGAGCAACAGTCCAGTGCTGCTTCTCTGTAGCCCAGGTCAGGCGCTTCTGCCGCTGTTTCTGGTTCAAAAGTGGCTTGACCTGGGGAATGCGGCACCTGTAGCCCATTGCACGGTGGCTCTGGATGTTTCTACTCCTGACTCAGTCCACTGCTTCCGCAGGTCCCCCAAGGTCTGGAATCGGTCCTTCTCCACAATCTTCCTCAGGGTCCGGTCACCTCTTCTCGTTGTGCAGCGTTTTTTGCCACACTTTTTCCTTCCCACAGACTTCCCACTGAGGTGCCTTGATACAGCACTCTGGGAACAGCCTATTTGTTCAGAAATTTCTTTCTGTGTCTTACCCTCTTGCTTGAGGGTGTCAATGATGGCCTTCTGGACAGCAGTCAGGTCGGCAGTCTTACCCATGATTGCGGTTTTGAGTAATGAAACAGGCTGGGAGTTTTTAAAAGCCTCAGGAATCTTTTGCAGGTGTTTAGAGTTAATTAGTTGATTCAGATGATTAGGTTAATAGCTCGTTTAGAGACCCTTTTCATGATATGCTAATTTTTTGAGACAGGAATTTTGGGTTTTCATGAGCTGTATGCCAAAATCATCAGTATTAAAACAATAAAAGACCTGAAATATTTCAGTTGGTGTGCAATTAATCTAAAATATATGAAAGTTAAATTTTTATCCTTACATTATGGAAAATAATGAACTTTATCACAATATGCTAATTTTTTGAGAAGGACCTGTATATATGTATATAAGAGATGTGAGCTGCTTTACTTTGCAGGTAGGATGTTTGGTATTGAGGTGGCGACTCTTCATGATAAACTACACTCTGCACAATTCCATGGACTGGGTTCAGAAGATTTGGGTCCTGACACAGTGACAACAAAGTATTAATCTTTGAATCCAGGAGGTTGTGACTGAAATAAAAAGCAAAACACAACAATGAGTCTCATTTCATCATTCAATGTCATGTGTTCTGAAGAGCAGGTACATTGGGACTTACACAACAGGAAAGACCTTTGGGAAGACAACACTGGCCTCAGCTAGAAACTCATACAGGACCCTCTGCTCAAATTCATCTGATGTGTTCTTCACCTGAGTGGCCTGAAAAATCATTCAAGAATACAGATGAGTCAAAATTCTGAGGATGAATGTATGTTTAAAGGAAATGGCAGGGCGGGGGTGGGGGGCAGGAAGTGACACGCAAAACTTCAGAGGAACAGAAAGCAACAAAATTAAAAGTAAAAAATATTTAAATTATACATGCAAATTGATCTGTGAATGAGGAACTGAAAAAGATCTTTCTTCTTCAATCCGAGAAAGAAAGAGATTACCAGCACAGTCAAAAGCAGCGCCTGGATTTTTGGATCTGTGAGAACTTCCTCATTAAGCAGGACATTGGACTCAGACACCGAGACCTTCCGCAGGTGGTGATGGGAGATTCTTGGGGTTTCTTCCAACAGGAAACAAAAAATTATAAATGGATGCAAATATTGAGAATCATTTCACGTCTCTGTGACCCTCACCAATTTCATATTCATTTTCAGCCACTCTCCTCATCTTGGGCGGCGTTGTGATACCCGATTCCATTTCAGGCCTCTTCGGTGCTTTGCTGTCTGATATAAGGTGGTCAAAGCTTTTTCTGGTGCCTAAGGGAAACATTTTAACATTAAAACAAATAAATACTAATCTAAAATTTAAAAGCATTAAGGTTTATATATTTTATATATATATATATATATGTGTGTACTGTATATATTAGTGCTGTCAAATGATTAAAATATTTAATCGCGATTAATCGCATTAATGTCTTAGTTAACTCGCAATTAATCACATATTTATCTATTCTAAATGTCCCTTGATTTCTTTTTGTCCCATTATTTGTTCTCATTTTAATGCTCTTATCAACATGGAAAAGTGGATCGGCTTGATTTGTGCAAATATTTTATTTATTGAAAACAACATTGGCATATACTGTAGTGTTCGGTTTCACATTAACATTCACACTTGGAGCAAATAATCTCTCACACAATGTAACACTGTCCATTAATAAAAGGGTGAAAAAAAATACTTTGTCACACAAACAGGCCTTTCTAAGGGATCAAAACATGGGGATATAAAATAAAAATTACAAAGTGCTCATGTAAGGTAAACTAGGACTCAGCCTATATGTGCTTCTGTCTGAAGTCATTCAGTGTCGCCTGGCTTTGACGAGGGTGCGGAGAATTCGCAACAGCTGTGTGCTTGGCCATCAAGTGGTATTTCAGACTGGACGTGCTGCGATGATAGCTCAGTTCACAACTACAAAACACACAGATCACTTTGGTGAAGGGCTGTAGTCAAGACCACTTTTGTCGAGTCCGAGACCAGGACTAGTCGAGTAAAAGGCAAGACCAAGTCCAAAGAGGTTCGAGTCCAAGACAAGACCGAGTCCAAAGAGGTTCGAGTCCAAGACAAGACCGAGTCCAAAGAGGTTCGAGTCCAAAACAAGACCGAGTCCAAAAAGGTTTGAGTCCAAGTCAAGACCGAGTCCAAAAAGGTTTGAGTCCGAGTCAAGACCGAGTCCAGGACAGGAAAAAAAATTCTTATGCATGACATTATCAAGACAATCATTTTGGGTTATTATTTGTTGATATAAAAGCAAAAACATTGTCACAACACCCAGGATTTTTAAGTATAGACATTCCCCTTGATATCATATAATCTTCAAATCTAAAGACAACAGAATGATGACATATGGTGATACCTCATAATAGCAATGTTTCACTGTGGATCTGAAAGACGCACACTTTCACATCCAGATAGCCCCCCATCACAGGCCATTCTTGAGATTCTGGTGTTCTTGAGACACCAGAGCAAATAAACAGCACGCAAATAAACGGCTTTTATGTGTGCTTACTTGGAACATAATAAAGACACCTGGACTCGGTCGAGACCAAAAGCCATATTTGGCAAGACCAGTGGCCGAGACCGAGACAAGTCCGAGTCCTAATACCAGCGAGTCCGAGACCATAGAAAAACGTTCTCAAGACCGGACTCGAGTACTACAGCCCTACTTTGGTCTAGTCAATGGAACCATTTGGCAACTTTTTAAAAGTAAACTTTCCATTCAGAATCTTATTAGCATCCATTTCGGCGTCTCGCGCTCGCCATCCACTCAAAACGTAACGTTAGCCTACTACTCGTCTCTTTGGCCGGCTCGCAAGCCCAAACAAGTGTGTGCGGCATGGCTGTTGTTTTGTTTCCGGTCTAGCTAGAACCGGGGTGGTGTTGTAGTTTTTCTAACGTTACTACGGTATTTTCCGGACTATAAGTCGCAGTTTTTTTCATACCTTGGCTGGTCCTGCGACTTATAGTCAGGTGCGACTTATATATCAAAATTACCAAGATTTACTCGTCACAGGATCGCTGACGGCCCCAAATTATTATTTGCGAGTTTTTGATGTATTTGTGGTATGACGTGAATGCATCATTTGCCGAAATTGGGGGTGACATTACCGTCTACAGCCACGAGAGAGCGCTCTATGCGCTCTAGACATAGACTGTAAAAAAATAGGCTCTAGACTACAGCTACAGACTACACTTCAGTGATGGGAATAAGATCGCGGGAGCTTGGTGAAATTGCTTTACCGATAACTGTTGGACTCGCTGTCTTATGTTATTTTATTTTATTTTATCCTATTCAGCCTCTCAGGTATGTTCTTTATGCTATTGTGTAGCTAACTGTTGATGTGTTACGTTAACAACATACCGGACACATATTCAGCCTGTTGTTCTTTGTGCTATTGTGTGTTGAAGCTGAATAACTTAAATGCCTTCTGTTTTAATGAATTAAAGTCTGTTTAAATAACTTTTTCTTGGTCTTGGATTTTTTTAAATAAATTTCTAAATAAATGTGACTTATAGTCCAGTGCGACTTATATATGTTTTTTTCCTCGTCATGACGCATTTTTGGGCTGATGCGACTTATACTCCGGAGCGACTTATAGTCCGGAAAATACGGTAGTTGTTGCAACAGCATGTGGAAAAAAAAACGACAAAACTTGCTAGGCCAAAAAGAATGTTAATCTCACGATAAAAAAATGTACGCCGTTAAAATGGGGTTGCTGTAAATAACGCGTTTAAAGCTGCAGTAGGTAACTTTTGTAAACAAATATTTGTTAAAACTGTCATTATGTCCTGACAGTAGAATATGAGAAAGATAATCTGTGAAAAAATCAAGCTCCTCTGGCTCCTCCCTGTGGTCCTATTGCCATTTGCAGATATACACCGCACCCGGTCAGAAACAACCAATCAGAGCCAGGAGGAATGTCTTAGCAGTGTCAATCACGGTCGTGTACACGCTGACCACCCCTCTCTTGCACAGCGCGAGTGCGTACCGTCGTTCGTGACTCTCCTGTTCAAACTCATTCAACGAACGAAATGACTCGAAAAAAGATTTATTCATTTTGATGAACGAGTTCGAACAGGAGAGTCACGAACGTGCATCACAGAACAGACCAAGGCGAGCATTTGTGCTTATAAAACTAAAAGTTTTTTATTAATTTTTGAAATGACCGATCGTTTTGCTAGATAAGACCATTATTCATCGTCTGGGATCGTTTAAAGTCATTTGAAGCTGCGCTGAAACTGTCATTTTCTCCCATTGAAGTCCATTATATGGAGAAAAATCCTGGAATGTTTTCATCAAAAACCTTAATTTCTTTTCGACTGAAGAAAGAAAGACATGGACATCTTGGATGACATGGGGGTGAGTAAATTATAAGCAGAAGTTTTTTTAAAAGTGAACTAATCCTTTAACGTTATCTTACTAGCTATTTATAACTTATAGAAAGAGTGCAACGCTATAAAGTTACATGTATTGCAAAATACATAATGATTTGAGGACCAAGCTTGTAGTCAAAGTATGGGCAGGCCATAGTCAATGTAAAGCACATTGTTGATGTTTCGTCCCTATTAGTGAATGTGCCATAACTGTTTATAATCCGCCGCCATTGGTGGTCCTGTTTACTAGCCTGCGCGTTCACGGCAGGCTCCGCTGTGGGGGAGGAGCTGTGGGGGAGGAGCTGTGGAGGGAGGAGCTGTGGAGGGAGGGGCTGTGGGGGAGGAGCTGTGGGGGAGGAGCTGTGGAGGGAGGAGCTGTGGAGGGAGGGCTGTAGCGCAGCAGAGAGCAAGGGGGTTGGACCTGTAAGTTGTGCTTGTTCAAATTTTCAGGCTAAGTCAAAATTTTCTCAAAACTCCCTACTGCAGCTTTAACTGACAGCACTAATATATATATATATATAAAATTTTTTTTTTTTTTTTTTTCATAATAATTACCCAGAAGCTTCTTGGTGTTAACCTGGGAGGGTTGCCCCATGTCCAGGCTCATGGATTTGCGTGTTCGTGGGCTGACCTGCCCCACTATAGGGTACTGGGCCACCAAGTACCGCTCTGAGACCTTTGGGGATGTCCACAGCTGGCTTTCCCGCAGCAATCTGGGTGACAAAGTTCATGATTTATGAACTGGGATGCAAAAATTTATGATTTTACAAAAGGTGATGGTGTGAAGTCACCCTGGTCTTCTGTCTAGGTGGTACCTGCAGGTGGGGTCCTCATGATGTCCCGAGTACGAATCCATGGAAACATTCTCCATGCTAACATCAGAGAGTAGCAACTTCCTGTGTTTCAGGCTGCAGCGGCTACGCACTTCTTCTGACACTGGGAGGAGAGCTACACAAGTGCACATACACAAAATGCACTCACTATACAGAATCCTAAATAACCAATGTGAAGACATAACCCAGAGAAGACAGTAGGAAAGGGGAGATAGCAGTGCTTTCCTTACCTGCCAGATATGCCACGCTCTGTGTGTTCACCTCAAACTTATCACAGTTCAGGTGCTTTCCTACTAAGGCCAACAGCATGTGTAGGATACGGATGGTCCGTGCCACGGTGGTGGGGGAGGGGTGCCGGAAACCTGCAAAAACATAACAGACATGTGATAGCTTCCCAACCAAAACACAAAATGTTTGAATATTTTTGCATAAAACCCATTTATTTACCTTTCAACAGGTGCCCAACCAAAGCAAAATTAAAATTAGAGTTGAAGTTGAGACCAACAAAATGGTCCATCTGTTTGCAGTGCCATTCCAAAGGCTGACGAATCTCCATAAACACCTCCTCAGGACTCTGAGAGATAGACAGGACAAATCCTTTTTGCTTTCAATAGTTCATTTAAAGTTAAAATAATCTTTATATTTATCTTTTAGTTGTTTTAATCACAAATCAGCAAAATATTGTTTGAAATTGGTTTTTAGATGTATGCTACAATTTAAACTACAAAATGTCAACTTTCATTTTTAAGTACCCAAAAGCAAACGTTAGAGCTTACCCTATTTGCTAGTGTAGCCATGATTAATGTATTCTGCAACTGAAGGTGGCTAATAATAGGTGGTTTCCGATAGTGTCGGCCTACGCATGCAAGTCAGTAAGCTTTATTTATATAGCACCTTTCACAGACAAGAGAGGTCACAATGTGCATCACCGTAAAAGAAAAATAGAAAAAAAAACAACAACAAAAAAAACAACATGCATAACATACAAAACCATATGGCTAGTTAAAAGCTTGTCTAAATAGATGTGTCTTAAAGTGTTTTCTAAAAGTTTCCACAGAGTCCGAGGCCCTCAAGGCTAATGGAATAGCGTTCCAGAGTCTTGGAGCCACCACACAGAAAGCACGATCACCTCTTGTTTTAAAACGTGTTCTGGGAACAGTTAAAAGGTCTTGGCCTGAAGACCTCAAAGAGCGACCAGAAGTGTGTGCGTGCAATAGATCCTGGATATAAGAGGGAGCTTGACCATGCAAGGCTCTTGAAGTAATGGTTAAAATTTTGAACTGCACTCTAAAACTACAGTAATTGGAAGCCAATGAAGAGCCTTAAAGGGATAGTTCACCCAAAAATGAAAATTCTGTCAGTAATTACTCTCCCTCATGTTGTTCAACCCCGTAAGACCTTCGTTCATCTTCAGAACACGAATTAAGATATTTTTGATAAAATTGTTAAAATAGTCCAAGTGACTACAGTGGCTCAATCTTAAGTTTATCAAGCGACGAGAATACTTTTTGTGCGCAAAAATGAACAAAAATAACGACTTTATTTCAACTATTCATTTCCTTCTCTGTGGGCCTCGAGTGAGTTCACTAGTGTAACAGCGCAGCGCTTCTGTGTTGTACGTCACACGCATCACACACATGACCAGCGTCGGCCAATAGTGAGCTTACATGTGACGTAGCTCTACGCTATCACGCTACGCTAACTGACTCGAGGCCCACAGAGAAGGAAATGAATAGTTGAAATGAAGTCGTTATTTTTGTTTGTTTTTGCGCACAAAAAGTATTCTCGTCGCTTGATAAACTTAAGATTGAGCCACTGTAGTCACTTGTACTATTTTAACGATGTCTTTAATAACTTTTCGAGGCTGGCAAGTTTCAATCCCTTAGAAGCCTATGGAGGAGTGATCCAGCTCTCAGATTTAATCAAAAATATCTTAATTCGTGTTCCGAAGATGAACGAAGGTCTTACGGGGTTGAACAACATGAGGGAGAGTAATTACTGAACGAATTTACATTTTTGGGTGAACTATCCCTTTAAGCACAGGTGTAATATGTGATCTCCTGTTGGTCTTTGACAAAAGTCTTGGAGCTGCATTCTGTACAATGTTTGTATTGTATTGCATGTTTGTATATGTGCTGCAATTTGACACGTGAGTGTTATATATACACCTTGTCGTTGAAGACTCGCAGACTATCGAGTGTGTGTAGGTTCTGTTCCAGCAGAGCGGTTCCGGCAGAGTACAGATTCACCTCATCCAACTGTAGCACAGCCACAGCCACCCAGAACAGTGCTTTGTGCATCGGTGAGTCCTGGACGACACCCACACGGTTAAACATGTCATACACACACTCTCTCTCACACACATTTTAGAAGAATCCTGTAATTTAACACCTTGTTGAGTAGAGGCTGTAGTTTGGTGAGGGCAATGACGGTAGCTTCGATCAGCACCTGGCTATTACAGTTATCAGGACTCTTCAGGCAGCTCTCCAAACCCTGAGAGAAAAACAAGTTCTTCTTAAATGACAGAAAACATCAGTGCAAAGCTAGATGGCATCATTATTAACTGAGATGATCAGCACATGATCATCCAGAGCAAAGCAAAAACAGTACACAATTCAGCTTATGGATTGAAACTTGACTCATTTTGATGGCTAGCCCATGTTTCTGCTTTAAAGAAGGGGTGTCGAAATTAATTGTTTCTACGATGCATCGCGATGCAGACGAGGACGATTCGGTATCGGTTCAGTAATAGACCATAACCGGTTATACTGGCGCTTTTCTGACGTCATTTGTCGCGTGTGTGCTTTGTCGCGGTAGCATACAATGGCAGAGGAGGCGAGACGCGAGTGCGAGTACTTAAAAATGCTCCGAATACTTTAAAAGCCTACATCTATTCTGGGCACATTTCGGCTCTAATGAACAACCTGGTAAGCACGACCTGGAGATGACACGCGCTCATGTCACGCACACATAGAGCTGATTTAAGTATCCGAACCCAATGGTCAAATTACAATTATTCTGTGTTGTTACGCGTGATTATAAATGGATGATCGTTACCTTCAACAGCGGGCTCGGCGACGGTTGATGCGTGCATCTCTATGGTAACATTATACACTAATGAATGAGCGCTGCTTTTAAATGAACCTTTCTTTACAACAAAATTGATTTGACACAATTTCATTTAATAAATGGCATAAACAGGCTTTACTCCCTTGAAACTTAAACTGGAATGTCACTGTTTCTGTCAGTGCGACTTCCCGAACAGGCGAACACACGCGTGCGCACGCGCACATCACTTTTGGAGTAAAAATTTAAATTGCAGATGCAGTGCACCGCGATGCATCGCGATATCGAATTGAACTGAATCGATGACATGATAATCGTAATCGAACCGTGAGACCAGTGTAGGTTCACACCCCTACTTTAAAGTAAGACTGACAGTTTAGACAGGTTCTGACCCGGTCGATGCTGAGGAGAGGGCTGGCCTTGCTCAGGATCCGTATGATTTGTTTCATTTGGGTGTGTGTGACCCGTTTACTGATGCAGCCAAACACCACAAGAGCCCGCGGCTGCAAGGATGGATTATATTGAAAAGCAAACCTGCACATTAAACACACACAATACATGTCCATCATGAATCTGCCTTGAACGCATATCAGTAAACTTTAACTTTAGTTTATTAATAAAATATTTCATAATTCAACTGTAAAGAGCACAGTTTGCATACTTCTGTGCCAGATCGGTCCACTGATCCAGCCATTTACAGCCTGGAATGTCCCTCATACATGCCTAAAACACAAAGGGAAAACCCCAGTTAAACCCCATGACCCACTTTTAACCAGTACGTGATGATTTATAGCAAACACGGAAATATATAGAGAAATGAAACAGGCAGATGCATAACATTTATCTTTGTTAAGGGTCTTACAGTACTAACTAAACAACCGTTTCACGTGAACATGGAGCAGTAACTTTTAACAGACCTGCTAGCACTTTGTAGAAAGAACATTGCAAAACCATCTCAGGGCAACTAGTGTCCACGCTAAATACAAAAAGCTGTGCAAAGCAACAAAAATCTGATATTAAAGTGCCCCAAATATGCTATTTTAAAGTTTCCTAATGTTGTTTTGGAGTCTCTTATAACAGGTTTACGTGCATCAAAGGACAAAAAACTGTTTAATTTCCTCATAATATACATTTGCACATCACTACATTTTCAATGATTCTCAAACGATCAATCCCTCTAAATCCCTCCGTTCTGTGAGCTACTCTGCTCTGATTGGCCAGACACCTCAGTCTGTTGTGATTGGTTTACCGCGTACAGCGCGCGCATTGAAAACAAAAACGCCCATTGCCATAACGTCAGCTCTGCGTGTCCTGAGGCTTTCCTACACTGTAATCGAAACACAGTAACAAACAATTACGTCGATTTTACCATATTAATGCAAGCGCGAGTCAGATAAAATATTGGAAGAACTAGTTATTCAACCCAAACCTCCATCGCAAGGACAGAGCAGGACGTTTCTCAGTGATACACTACTCAGTTTGAGGCACATTATAAGATGTTGCAACTGTAATTCCTCAGCATCAGCATTAACAAGTGCATGTCCATCAACAAGCCGATTATTTTACTTGTACTATTTTATTTACAGAGTATTTTCCTAATATATTGCGGTGAACACGTGGAAACTGTATCAATAACAGGTCATGTATGCAATACATTAGCTGAGCTCTAGCGTGAATGATCTAATGTAATATAAACGTTGGTAAAAACAAATCTTGCTCCATGTTTTATCTTTCCTTAAAGTAGTGAGAACGACAGACAATCTGCTTTAATAGACACAGTTACAGGTAATAGTGGCCCACAACAATTAGCAGAAGTATTAATAATGTGAGTTAGCCAGTTAGCAGGAGACCTACACAATATAAAGCTCAAAACTAAGTATTTTGAACACCATCTTTCAAGAGCAAGCGGTTTTCGTATCTGCATCGAAACTCCGAGATTTGAGAAGTCGTCAGTAAAATAAAGGGAACACAGCAAAAGTTTAGGATTATACTGCTGTGGTATCGTGATTCGTCACATGCTCGTCCTTGGGCAGTGAAAAAAACTGGCTTTACCTTTACATCGTAGAGCACAGCCTCTTCTCGACATGATGCTATCAAGTATCTACAGGAATCAGCTGCAGTGTTAGAGGGGTTTCAAGTTTCCCTGGTGTCTGCGCGCGCAATAAGTGGGCGGGCAATATGCTAATGTTTCATCTTGACGTTATAACGAAACGGCCTATGACTTGTTTGAAAAACGATTCATTTCATTGATCAGGGTCGACTCTTACTTTTGAAAGATAATAACTTTATATACGGTGCACTTTCAGATTTAAAACTTTGCAGGATGTTTTCATTCACTTAGAGCTATGTTACACACAAGCGTGCCGCACAAGCCCTGAAAAGTGAAGCCAAAGCATCTCGATCTAATTTAATTAGATCGATTTAATATCTAAATTTCTATAATTAATTATTTCACACCGACATAATGGGTTGTTCTGCAGTAGAGGCGCGTGCTTATGATCGATTCAGTGAGAGTGAGGGCGGGACCAGAGCGGGACGTTCATTTCGTGGCTTTACTTCCTGCTCACTACTGCGCATGTCTGGTCCCGAAATCGCAACTGCGCAGACTCAAGTCCCAAGATGTCACACCCTATCGGGACAATGGCGGCTTCACTTCAAGCAAATGGAAGAGAACGAAGGGGTGTCGGCCATCTTTTTTCACAGTCTATGGTTACACACTACATGAAAGGTAATTTTCAAAAATCCATAATACGGGCCCTTTAAATAAAAAGCTATATTGAGAAGGATTTTGTACCAATGAGATTTCTCTTTAGCTGGAAAATGTACAGCTATATGAAGTCTTTCCGTCACGGGTTACAAGGTATAACGTACCTCCATGATCTCCAGCAACGCCTCGGTCACCGTCTCCAGGGATGACAGAGCAAAGGTCTCCCTCTCATAGGAGCCCGGAGAGAATGAACGATCCCTGTAGCTGGAACGAAAGGCAATGACCGCAGCCGATTTGACCTTGCTGATGCCAAACAGCAGGTAAAACTTCGGCAGGGAGAACTCTGTCAGACTTAGACGCAACACCTGCTTGGTCTCCTCTGCACAGCAGAAAACCAAGACACTTCAGTAATCAATAACTCACTGATGCATTAAGACATCTCTCTAGGACATAGACATCCTCTTACCGCTGAAGCACAGCTGGGAGCATGTGCAGAGGGAGTGGATGATGTTGATAACCAGGCCATGCGTGGATGCCCGCAGCGACAGAGGCCCCGTGGCCACCAGCAGGGTCACGACATGGAAGAGGTAGGGCAGGTGGGCGGCAACATCCAGAGAGTTGTTAAAGGACAGCATTAGCATGTACCTGGCCAGGATGGCGATGTCATCCCACATCAGGTGCTGCTCCAACGTTGGTGTGGGTGATAGACACGTCTTATCGATGATTTTACACATCCGAATGATCACCTGTGGGTGAGTGCGACGGAAAAATAAAACCTTCAATAAAACATATGTTAATTTTAGATGAGAGAACTGTTGTTACCGTAAACTAAAACTATTCAAAATAGGTTTTACTAAATGAAAAAAAGCTAAAATAAAATAATAAATAGTTGAAAAAAGTAAAATAGAAATATGATAAAAATGACAAAAGCATATAAAATGACTAAAACTTCAACTAAAATTGAAATGAAAATGGAAAATATAGATATTAAAACTAATTCAAATGATTTATAAATACTATAATGGAATATATAAATAATACTAAATGACAATGGACAGCTCAGTATATACAGGAACACTGAAAAAATTAAATTAAGAAAAAAAACCTGTTTTTTCCTGTTTCCTGTAAATTGTTCTGCTTGAGAATTAAGAAGTTGTTTAAATTAAATATTCTGATGTTATGTCTGCATGGTTCACAGAACCCAGCTGAGCTCAATGAACCAACTTCAAGTCTATGACCTGAGCACCATTAACTATCTCTCATAACAAAGAGAGAGAAATAGAAACAGGCAGACCAGAGTGGTTAAAGAGAGCAAGAATAAGAGCGAGAGAGGAAGAAACCAACTAAACCACATCTATGAGTCACACTGCTCATAGAATTACAGCTCTAGTTACAGCATCACATTTAAGAGGTTTTGGGTTCCAGTTTTACATGTTCAGAAACATTCTCAAAATTTGGTCCTTGGCCTGTTCAAGTTTATCCTCATCTAAATGTGTCTAAAGGACACATTGGTCTAAAGAAGCTTTCCTGTAGCTCAACAATAGAGCGTTGGCGCTTGCAACGCCAAGGTCATGGGTTTGATTCCCAGGGAAAGCAAGAACTGATAAGAATGTAAAAATGTGTACCTTGAAATGCAATGTAAGTCGCTTTGGATAAAAGCGTCTGCTAAATGCATGAATGTAATGTTAAGAAACTCTACACTTCTTAGACGATTTGCACTTTTTCAGCTACCATTTATATACTGTACACTCTCAAAAAGTGTGTGTGTGCATGAACATCACCTTGCTAGAAACCAGTTTGACGTTCCCAGAGGCCAAAGCCACTGCGGTGTCTGCCATTACTTCAGCTTTGATGGATCCGAGACCTCCCGTCGCACTGGTTTTAATAAAACTGTCCAGAACTACATCAAGTAGATCTGTTATCTGTAGACACAGGAAGCTGGCATCAGCTCTACATTGACATGAGTAATGCTCTCTAAAGTTAAATTAATTGCAAAAAACAACAGTGCAAGTATGTTACGTGAATATGACTGGGGAACCACAAATAGCAATGTGTTAATCTTTTTTAAAATTTATGCAGTTTCACAATGTAGCTCTTGAGCCTTAACACCTCCCCAGCAAAGCCCCAAATAAGATGCCTTCAATTCTGTGTCATATGAATACATTTAAGATTAGTTCTGTTACCTGTCCCAAGCTCCCCCAGATCTTGGCCTGAATGGATGGATACATCTGCTTTTCATTGATCGTCATCGTAATTAGTTTATCCAGAATCGCAGTAACTCGTTGGCGCTTGCCATCGTCACTGTGTTTGCAGAAGCGTACCAGGTTCAGCAGCCAGGGAGTTATGTACTCCAAACACAAGTGCTTTAATTCTATACCTGCATACATGGAGGAAAGTCATTGGTTACCAGAAGACTTCTTTACTTGAGCGTTCCTGCTAAAAACTCCACATCCTTATCTCTAGACAAACCGTTCATTCTTGTAGACATAACTGAAAAAAAGAAAATACACAATCATGATGCCTTCTTCAAGAAGCAGTTGAAAGTAGGAACTTCCTATTAGGACTTCAAGGTAAAACAGAATGTGAGTAATGATCCGAAACACCAGGGTCTTCTGAGAGTTTAATTAAGGGCTTAATGGGGCACTAACTGGACTTGCTGAAACCAGAGATACACTCCTCCAGGAACTCCAGGGTCAGGTGAGGCTCATTAGCTGCTAGAGTCTTGCTAATGGACACGATGAAAAGGGTGTTATTGGCAGGGATGCAAAGGCCCGATGTTTCCAAAAGTTGGCCTTCAATCTTCAGGTTAAAGGTGCAAGTTAAGGCACACAGGAGGTTATAAGCGGCAGACCTTTTAACAAAACAGAGAGAAACATAAATACACAGGAACGAAATGCCAGGAATACACTGGTAAATATTTGACCACTATAAATATTCATCACCTTAAACTGGGGTCAGAGCTGCCCAGGTTGAGGAGGGCGATGTTGAGAAGAGTTCCCGGGACATCTTTGGGCCTGATCTTGGTGTGCTGGGGGATGGAGTCGGGCTGGGAGAGCTCCCAGCGCGTACGGATGTGGATGATCGAGTGAACTATGCTTTCACACTCCTGGTGCATGAAGGTCAACGGCGTTCCCTGGTTAGCGATGGTTAGCGTGAACTGATTTTCATCCACTAGGCAGATCTCTTCAATCTCCGAGGCGTAGTAGATGTCGTTGAGGAAGACAGACTGACCCAAGACTCGTGTTCGTTCGGCTGAGGTCACCTGCACTGCCGTACTGCCCACCTGGAGCAAAGAGAGAATCAAAAATATTGAGATAAAACATTAGCCTGACGTCATCATACTCAGATTCTAGTCAGAATGTGAGTCTGATACTGCTCCATTGGGCTAGGATTATGGGGCGTGTGTCAACCGAACCAGGAAATAAAAGGCCTCTGCACTCAATTGGATAGACCTAGAACCAGTCAGAGCAACGGAGTAAGTGACGTATGTTGAGAGATAGATTAAAGTTGATAGATTAAACTTTTTCTGAATCCCATAGGAAGGACGGCAAAAACATCTTTCCCATCGACAAATGCCTTGATAGCGGTTCTCTGTTCCTCTTCTAAAATTAATGCGCTGTCTATATCTTCTATAACACACGCGATAGCGGAATATACACAATTCTCCAGCGTCAGCCATGAATTCAACCCAAGCGCTCTGATGACGTGGATGGTTACGTTACCGTTGCTCACATGGATATGATATCTATGGTTGCTCATCTGTCCATCATCGTATAAAGCCCGCCCTGACAATTTGATTGGTCCGAACAATTTTTGATCGGGCATAATAGCTCCTCAACGGATCGAGTCCAGACCGAACTTCCCGACCTAAAAATTTTGTGGGCGGGGTTCGGGCTGGCATCCAGGCTAATAAAACATAAAAAGTAAAACTGAGCTGTAAGAAGTATTCACGTTTTTTCACACACCTTAATAGAGACTTTGGTATCTTTGTGGGCCAGTTTTAGGGCATTGTGAAAGACCTTCAGGTCTTCTTCCAGTGCAAGAGTAGCTGCCGGAAGCTTCTGTTCCTCTGGTTCCACATGTTCAGCCAGCCGTGTGGGTGAATCAATGAACAGTAACTTCTTACTGCCCTTGAGGCCCGTCAGCAGTCTCTCATGGTATTTGGTGTATTCTCGTACCCATGTGTTACAGTTATAGATGTAGATGGCGGCCACGTTCTCGTAAGCAAATCCCGGAAAGACGACAAACCATTTGGAGAGGAAGTCGGTCTTGAAGCGATTGCTGGGGCCAGCGTGCGTCAAGTCCACCACTAGCTCGTAGGGTTTAGCATAGTATGGTTTCAGGGTGAGAAGCACATGGTAAATGAGCAAGTCCCCATTTATCTGGCCTGTCTTGAACCTGTGAGAGTAATGAAAACAGACAGTCAACGAAACAAAAAAAGGCCTGCAAACCCACTGAACACTGTTATTATTAGATTAATAACTAGCAACAGGAACACAAACTTTGATGCTTGCTTGCTTGACAAAGCCAGAGAGTGTTTTCAGTGATCATATAAGCTTGCATTTTGAAGACTTAAACTTCTAGACTTAAATCATGGGCAAATCAACCATGACATGCATTGGTGCATGATAATAAAAAAAAAGAAACGCTGCGAATTATCTTTACTATGGGTGTACGATATATATCGTTTACGATAATATCGTAATTGTTATTTTAACAATGTGCAATTTGACATTAATCGAGTATGTCCCTAACTTTGCAAAAAACATACACCTGTATGAGTATTATATAAAAGGATATATATATATCATATGATATAGTTAAGCAATCACACAAAGAGTGCCGTTTCCTCCCAAATATCAGCATGGTTGCAAATGCGAAATTGATTTTATACAACGGTTTAATAAAAAACAACATTTTAGACACAATATTGCCTGTTTTGCTCTATTTCTCAGACAAAAATAGTTCCAAACAAAGCCACAGCTGAACTGTTTTGTGTCTCTGAGCAACACATAAAAATTGTTTTGTTAAGGAATTAATCAGTCCATTTGAACAAATCAGTTGAATAAATGATTCAATGACTCACTCAATAAAAAAGTTAAATGCTTTGTTCCTGAAATTATCAGCTGTTTGAACAAATCGGTTGAATTAACGACTCAATGATCAGCTCATTAACAGTTACCTGCCGTTACCTACTGGCGGTTTAATTTCAATTATCTTTTAAATTTTAAAATCATTTAATATATCATTGTTTTAGTTTTAAAACATCAAAACATTATTTATGCATCTTTTTTTCCCTACTATGGAAGTCAATGGCTACCATCAACTGTCTGCTTACCAACATTCTCTAAAATATCTTTATTTGTGTTCAACAGAAGAAAGAAACTCTTACAGGTTTGGAACAACTTCAGGGTGAGAAAATGATAACAGAATTTTTATTTTTGGGTGAAAGCTGAGCTGAATTAAACAGTCTGTGTAAATACATCTAAATGCCACTTCAGATGCAGCTTCCATGTTTTTTCTGAATTGCAAAAAAAGATTTTGTTCACACTGATTTTATTTGATTGGTAACAGTTACAGCCCTATAGTGTCTTAATATTCTAATTGAATTTGATTAAATGTAATAATTCGACATAATAAATGATGCATAGGCTAAATTTGATTAGATAAGAAAAAAATTGGTAAAAATTCAGATAAAAGTTAAAAAAATCGAAAGTTTAAAAAAAGCACAACACACTCAGCAAAATATCGTCTGATCAGCGCACATATGTATATATATGTGTGTGTGGTTTTTTTTTTTAGTCAGTCACGCACACCCCAAGTCTTTACACGTACATTACTAGCCTTGAATAGATGTGACAAAAGCCACACTGACCCTAGACACACATTGGTTAATGAGCATGTCTAATATAAGAGCCCAAGCAGAAGTGAAAGAACAGGCAGGAAACTTGTTGCTGGTTAATGAGTGTGTGTGCACCTGCAGGCTCAGCTTTAAAATTACCACTTCTCAAAAATAGTGCACACTTCTCTAGTGCTCAAATTGACAGTCTGAACACATTCACAGAGATATTCAAGCCTCTTCAGATAACAGCATCTCAGAGTAAACCAGTAACAGACCGATAAGGTAAAAAAACATTTACTTTTTATTTATGAGCTTCAAGCTCAATTTCAATTCAGTCATTTTATTTCAAAAAGCTCAAAGTCTCACAAAACTAATGAAAATGTGTAGATGTAAGTGGTAAATGGTATTTGAATTAAGATATATACAATTATTTTCTTGCATACTAAGTTTCATAGACTTGTTTCTGACTTTGTGGGTGTCTGAAAGATAACTGAAAATGTGTAGATTTAAGATCAAACCATCAAAATATGAGGAAAAGACTATATATTTTTTAATATTTTAAATGTGAGGGAAGAACAAGTCACTAAACTTAAGGTTAAGGTATTTATCTGACAAAATTATTTGTATAAAAAAAGGCAAACTACACCTACAGGTTTTATTTTATTATGGAAAAAAATATATAATAATAATAATAATAATAATAATACTAATAATAATAATAATAATAATAATGCATAGAACAACAAAAAGCTTTCAGGAAAAAGCAAAAAATAAATTGAACATAATCATTTATTTATTTCGTAGATTCTTTCTTGTTTTTGCATGTGTTCATAATTTATTTGTATGACAGCCTGGCCCAAAATTATGCATAATTTGGTATGTTTCATTGCGTTATCATCACAAATAAAATGCCTTAATTTAAAAAATGCGGAAAAATACAACCTTTAAGGACACCAATTTTCTTTGTGAATGAATAATGTATCATAAGTAAATAAATGTTCTTCCTTAACATACAGGAAGTCAGGACACCCCTATGTTAAATTCCCATAGAGACAGCAGATTTTTATTTTTAAAGCCCAGTTAATTAATGGATCCAGGATAATATGCATCCTGATAAAGTTCCCTTAATTGGGCTTCACATCATCACACTCTTCACCATACCTAGTGATTGGCATGGTGCAATTTCATGTAGGCTAATAGTTGGTTTGATTTGCATTGATTTTATGGAAAGGTTGGATTTTCCCTAATTTTTTAAATTAAGGAATTAAGATCAATTTCCAAAAGATAATTTTTTTATTCCTCTTTTTAGTCAACTTTAGCATGGGTGTGTTCACTTATGCTAGGCACTGTATATAATATTAGTATTATTATTAAATACCATAATGTTCTGAATATAAGATGACCCTGATTATAAGATGACCCACCCTTTTTCAAAATGTACCTTTTGCATTTCAAAGGCTTTTCAAAATCCTTTTATTTCAAAATAATTTTCATATTTACATTTTTTGTATTGAAAGTATGTTAAATAGTGGTAAAAATGTACGAACATCACATGGCAAACATGAGTGACGTGGCTCTTAGATGGTAAGCTTTTCTTTGACTTTTTAGGTTTTTAAGACTGTCTTTTTGCGCTCACTATCTTCTAACATTACTCTGACAAACCATATTTCTTGACTCACATTTGTTTTACGCATATTTGACGCCATCTATTGTTGTGGGTGTATTATTAACTTGTAAAAGTCTAGAACAGTGGTTCTCAACCTTTTTTGGCCCAGCCCCTGGATCCATTATCCAGGTCCCTTACTTACGCATTTAGGAGAGTATTGCAAGAAGCTGCTTACATTAACCTTACTTTCGAAAAAAATAAAAAAATAAATACAATCATCGAGAAATTTTTTTCTCGAATTTTAGGCCTATAATACCTTTGTATCAGCTTGTTTTCATCAATGGTATAATTAATACAATTACAATTAATTTGGTTTGTCATGATTACATTGTGTTCATAACAAAAATAAACACACATAAACAATTAAATTATTATTGTATTATTATTATTATTTTTAACTATCTTGAAATATCCAAGCAGCATTTCGCGCTCCGATGTGACGTGGAATTAATACATTACCAAAATGTTATTACAGAATATATTTAAATTATCCATCAAATTGTCATTTTCTCCTTACAGTCTTGCAAGTTAACAATAATGTCTGACCAGTAAATTACTTGGTGAACAAAGAAAACATTTTGGCATTAGGCATTGGCATTAGTTAATGCCTAAAAATGTAAAGGTTTTACCTTATTAATAGAATTTAGTTTAATTAAGTTAAAAATTCGTCGCCGGAGTGAATGGGAACATGATTTATTGAAAATATATGAAAATATCTAAGTGGTTCTTAAGTCAATACTTATTTTAATGGCTTGTACACTTTCCATTCCTCCGCTGCGTGATTCTAGTCAGTGCTTGAGCTCTGGTCTATGACTGGAAAAATAATAGTCGTTGCAAAATAAACGATACATAGCTTACATGTCGCATTAAACTGGAAGATTTTAGAACGCTGTAGGCAATTATTTTGCAAGTAATTACATGTTTAATCTTGTCTTGCCTGAAACTTTGATGTAAACTCGTGAACGCCCCCTTTTCAAAAATCTTGCTTCCAACGTTGTTCTCTGAAATTGTTTATTTCTAAGAAAAAAAAGGTCTTATATTCTGAACAATATACGGTATATACAGAATACTAAAATTTTAAAATGTTATAGTTTTTACATATTAAGATGTATACACTTGTTTTTGACACTGGATGTTCCATGATTTTAAAATATACTGGAAAAGTGGATTAAAATTCATTTGATTTTGAAAAGATTTTTTCTCCAGCAACTGATTTTGGCAGAACAATTCACATATATGTAAATGATCCGAAATGGCTTATAGCTTCAAGAAATTGAACAGAACATTAAATAATCAATTTCTACTTTCTCTTATATTTCACAGAACCATGACAAGTCCCAGTCCCAGAACCATTTGTTTTGTGTACTTTGCATTGCTCTTCGGAACGGCACATGCTAACACCAAAGATATGAACAACTCAACCACTTCAGTCCCTCAAGAAACATCCGATAATGGAACACCAAAAACCTCAAGCAATAATGACAAAATAGCAACGAATGACAACACTTCTGTGACAACAAAATCAGCATCTGTAACAACAAAATCTCAAACATCATCCTGTACAACGGCCACTTCTGAATCCACTAAAGGCAAGTGTATCCTCTTACTGCCAACTGGAGATAAACTAGAACTGTTTGTGGTTGCTCTCATAGTGGGCTGCTTTGCATTGCTGGTGACCACACTGATATGCATCTGCCAAGTTTGTCATCTTAGAGGAATCATTTCTAGTCTCCAGCTTCGTCACAACAACAACAACGTTGACCTACGTGCCATAAGAGAAAAGAGTGAATCTCCAAACAGGGACGAAGGCCAAGCGGACGGGCAGCCGACTGAGACCTGCCTTATGCTATCAGAGGTCATCACAACACAAGAGAACAGTAGAGAGGATGAGGAGAGAGTTCTGGAGAACAAGACTGAGGAGAAACCGGACAGTACCGAGAAGGATCACAATGGAGACATCACCCAGGAGAACAGTGGTGATCCTGCAGCAAAGGCACCAGAGAGCTCCGATAATGGGGTGTGATCACACACTTAAACTGGTGTCACACAACTCCCCCTGCTGGCATTTAATGTCTGCACCTGCTTAAGCTTTAACTGTTATCTTCTGCATGAGACTCAAGAAGATGGTCTGAAATCTGAAAGTACGGTTCTAAGACTGTTAGACTAGGGACATTAAATTTAACATTTAATTTAATATTCAACTATTATATTGATCTGCATGCATTGACACCATTATATGGACGATGCCATCACAGTTTTCTCCAGAGCGGCTATATATATATATATATTAATAAATTAACTAAATTAACTTTTTTACAAAAAAAATGAAACATCACTGTGGACTGTGATGCTATTATCTTCTGAAAACAGACTTTGTTGCATTATTTTCCTGTTATCTCTGTACAGCTGCTTTGAAACAATCTGTATTGTAAAAAGCGATATATAAATAATGTAACTTGACTAGAATGTTAATAGAAAATTATATAAAAATGACTAAATGTCAGCACTGAAAATACAGCAAATAAGCCTTTGTAAACTCTCAACATTGTATGTTCATCCATGTTTCAACAGCCAAAAGCAATTATGTTGTCTGCATTTTAAATAATATGTCTGTATTTTGTTCATTCTGCTATCTTAAGTCTAAACATCCTTAAATTAGATATTTATACTTGAGAAACTTAAGATAAATTCTCCAAAAAAATAGTTTATTGAGAAAATTGTATTATTCCTAATTAAAGCTATATTCTCTGAAATCAATCAGATTCATCTAGTTTTGCTTCTCGAGTAAACATCTTGTTTTAAGGATGTTGAGATATTTTTGTGGATAAAAAAAAAAAAGATTTAAAATTGACTGTGCAGTTTTGTTTTTGAATAAAAGATTTTTAGGTTAAAACTGGTGTTTCTCCTTTGGTAACATTAAGGTTAATTAAATCCACACAATTACATTTTGTAGCATCACAGCACCGTGAGAAAATACATCATTTTACAGTCACACCCAATATTTCTGCTGTTCATTCACACTTAGCACATTATCACGTGATCTAGTGTAATATATTCTCAGCCTGTTATAAATAGAAAAACAGCAACCCATCCAGGACAGTAGATGAATGGATCGCCTCCTCTAACTTGTGCTGGTAGACACAGGAACAGCCTTAAAATGGTAAGAAACATTTTGTTAGAGAAACTTTAATATTTGAGAGTAATTTGTCAACAAAAAAAATTTAACTTTTTTAATGACAAGAAAAAGAAATGTAATCATTACACTTCACAAGTATAATGCCGGGAGTTTAACAGTACTTCACTAAAGTATATGCAGCATTGATGATGTTTAATTGATGATGTTTAAAATTTTTTTTATAATAATAATTATAAAGGTTGCACTTTATTTTACAGTCCCGTTCCCCATGTACATACAATGCATTTATAATAGTAATTGCAATAACTGAGTAGTAATTAGGTACTTAACTTGTACCGACCCAAACCCAACCTTAACCCATGTAGTTACGTTACATTTCTCAGTACTTTCGGTAACTCTTTATTTGACAGTGTCCTTGTTGCATATGTTACATGTACTTACCATAGTAATAACAGTAAATGATGCATAATTACATGCCATTAAGCCTCAACCAAATCCTAATCCTACCCTAACCCTATAGTAAGTACATGCAGTTGCTTAATGTTACCTCAGTACCTAAATATATAATTACACTATAACAATGACACCTTAAAATAAAGTGTAACCGTACTTTCTTAGGTAAGTGAACTGTAAGTACAAGTGCTCGTACAGTAAAGTAAAGTGCAACCATTATAAAATATACATACAGTAGTAATTAAACTAAAGCACAGTAGTTTAAACTTATGTGAATGGACAAAGTTTTTGTATACTTTCTGTATTACAGGAATAATCTCCCAGAGAAAAAATATTTTATTTGCAATATAAACTTTTTCAAACATCTAAAAAATAATGAAATCTTTTACAACCCCCCCCCATACCCCCCCCCCCCCCCACCACCACCACTGAGCTTACTCACAGATACAATAGTAATTAAAGTATAGCAAAGTTGTTGGTTATGTGAATGGACAAAGTTATTGTATATCTACTGTATTACAGGGAGAATCTCCCAAATATCTAAGATATGTGTTTTACAACTGTTTTCTTTCTCTACAGTGATGAAATATCACATATTTAACATGGAGCTACTGAGACGTTATTTTTTAATTTATGTGTTGGCCATTTCGCTGTCACTAAACATCTCTTCGACCACAAACTCTGACCACACCAACGCAGAAACAGAGTGGAAGGGTGGAGATGGTGTGAAAAGGTCACGAGTGAGAAGGCAGAACTTACACCTACCTGATGCAATACATTTACCAGAAAAGGCTTATGCTTTGTATGTTTTATGGAGACTTTTGAATGAAGTTTCCAACGATACAAACACCATCAGGACATCAACAATGACACCAGACAAACTGGAATCTATGACATCGGAAAGGCCAAAGAACACGGAGATTGTCTTCAAAGGAGAGGATAAACCATCTTCAGCTCCCACACATGAACAAAGCACTCATTCCTCTGGTATTACAGTTTTGACATCTTTCCCCACTGACCCCTCACCACCAGAATTACAGAAAACAACTCAATCAGGTGATTCACAACTAGTCAAACAATCACCTCAACGACTCCAGACAATACAAAAAATACCAGAACCCAGTCAAGTCACAGAGCAACTCGTCCCTGATTCAACAACATTAACAATCAAAATCTCTTCTAAAGCAGCGGAGGAACCTTCAACTATCATCCATGAACGAATTGACAATTTCACTGGTATTACTGATTCAAATGACTCTACAGCCATGGCATCTTTCCCAACACACTCACAGAAAACAACTCAATCAGGAGATTCCCAACTAGTTGAACAATTAACAATCACTAAACAGAAAATTACGGAACCCAGTCAAGTCACAGAGCAACTCGTCCCTGATTCCACAACATTAACAATCAAAATTTCCTCTAAAGCAGTGGAGGAACCTTCTTCAACTATCATTCATGAACGAATAGACAATTTCACTGGTATTATTGATACAAATGACTCTACAGCCATGGCATCTTTCCCAACACACTCACAGAAAACAACTCAATCAGGAGATTCCCAACTAGTTGAACAATTAACAATCACTAAACAGAAAATTACTGAACCCAGTCAAGTCACAGAGCAACTCATCCCTGATTCCACAACATTAACAATCAAAATTCCCTCCAAAGCAGTGGAGGAACTCGCTCCAACTACCATACATGACCAAATTGCAGGTTTTACTGATATGACTGTTACACCTGATTCTACACCAATAATGTCTTTCTCCACTGTACGGCCACCACAAGAGCCACAAAAGAAAACTCAGTCAGGAGCACCACGACTATTCACACAACAATCAACTCAACATCTCCAGCGCTCCAAGCAGGAAATTACAAAACAGAGTCAAGTCACAGAGCAACTCATCCCTGATTCCACAACATTATCAATCTCCTCTAAAGCAGCAGAGGAACCTTCTTCGACTATCATTCATGAACGAATTGACGATTTCACTGGTATTACTGATACAAATGACTCTACCGCCATGGCATCTTTCCCAACACACTCACAGAAAACAACTCAATCAGGAGATTCCCAACTAGTTGAACAATTAACAATCACTAAACAGAAAATTACTGAACCCAGTCAAGTCACAGAGCAACTCATCCCTGATTCCACAACATTAACAATCAAAATTCCCTCCAAAGCAGTGGAGGAACTCGCTCCAACTACCATACATGACCAAATTGCAGGTTTTACTGATATGACTGTTACACCTGATTCTACACCAATAATGTCTTTCTCCACTGTACTGCCACCACAAGAGCCACAAAAGAAAACTCAGTCAGGAGCACCACGACTATTCACACAACAATCAACTCAACATCTCCAGCGCTCCAAGCAGGAAATTACAAAACAGACTCAAGTCACAGAGCAACTCATCCCTGATTCCACAACATTAACAATCTCCTCTAAAGCAGTGGAGGAACCTTCTTCAACTATCATCCATGAACGAATTGACAATTTCACTGGTATTACTGATACAAATTACTCTACAGCCATGGCATCTTTCCCAACACACTCACAGAAAACAACTCAATCAGGAGATTCCCAACTAGTTGAACAATTAACAATCACTAAACAGAAAATTACTGAACCTATTCAAGTCACAGAGCAACTCATCCCTGATTCCACAACATTAACAATCAAAATTCCCTCCAAAGCAGTGGAGGAACTCGCTCCAACTACCATACATGACCAAATTGCAGGTTTTACTGATATGACTGTTACACCTGATTCTACACCAATAATGTCTTTCTCCACTGTACTGCCACCACAAGAGCCACAAAAGAAAACTCAGTCAGGAGCACCACGACTATTCACACAACAATCAACTCAACATCTCCAGCGCTCCAAGCAGGAAATTACAAAACAGAGTCAAGTCACAGAGCAACTCATCCCTGATTCCACAACATTATCAATCTCCTCTAAAGCAGCAGAGGAACCTTCTTCGACTATCATTCATGAACGAATTGACGATTTCACTGGTATTACTGATACAAATGACTCTACCGCCATGGCATCTTTCCCAACACACTCACAGAAAACAACTCAATCAGGAGATTCCCAACTAGTTGAACAATTAACAATCACTAAACAGAAAATTACTGAACCCAGTCAAGTCACAGAGCAACTCATCCCTGATTCCACAACATTAACAATCAAAATTCCCTCCAAAGCAGTGGAGGAACTCGCTCCAACTACCATACATGACCAAATTGCAGGTTTTACTGATATGACTGTTACACCTGATTCTACACCAATAATGTCTTTCTCCACTGTACTGCCACCACAAGAGCCACAAAAGAAAACTCAGTCAGGAGCACCACGACTATTCACACAACAATCAACTCAACATCTCCAGCGCTCCAAGCAGGAAATTACAAAACAGACTCAAGTCACAGAGCAACTCATCCCTGATTCCACAACATTAACAATCTCCTCTAAAGCAGTGGAGGAACCTTCTTCAACTATCATCCATGAACGAATTGACAATTTCACTGGTATTACTGATACAAATTACTCTACAGCCATGGCATCTTTCCCAACACACTCACAGAAAACAACTCAATCAGGAGATTCCCAACTAGTTGAACAATCAAGAATCACTAAACAGAAAATTACTGAACCCAGTCAAGTCACAGAGCAACTCATCCCTGATTCCACAACATTCACAATCAAAATTCCCTCCAAAGCAGTGGAGGAATTCGCTCCAACTACCATACATGACCAAATTGCAGGTTTTACTGATATGACTGTTACACCTGATTTTACACCAATAATGTCTTTCTCCACTGTACTGCCACCACAAGAGCCACAAAAGAAAACTCAATCAGGAGCACCACGACTATTCACACAACAATCAACTCAACATCTCCAGCGCTCCAAGCAGGAAATTACAAAACAGAGTCAAGTCACAGAGCAACTCATCCCTGATTCCACAACATTAACAATCTCCTCTAAAGCAGCGGAGGAGCCTTCTTCAACTATCATCCATGAACGAATTGACAATTTCACTGGTATTACTGATACATATTACTCTACAGCCATGGTATCTTTCCCAACACACTCACCAGACTCACAGAAAACAACCCAATCAGGAGATTCCCAACTAGTTGAACAATCAAGAATCACTAAACAGAAAATTATGGAACCCAGTCAAGTCACAGAGCAACTCATCCCTGATTCCACAACATTAACAATAAAAATCTCCTCTAAAGCAGCAGAGGAACCTTCTTCGACTATCATTCATGAACGAATTGACGATTTCACTGGTATTACTGATACAAATGACTCTACAGCCATGGCATCTTTCCCAACACACTCACAGAAAACAACTCAATCAGGAGATTCCCAACTAGTTGAACAATTAACAATCACTAAACAGAAAATTACGGAACCCAGTCAAGTCACAGAGCAACTCGTCCCTGATTCCACAACATTAACAATCAAAATCTCCTCTAAAGCAGTGGAGGAACCTTCTTCAACTATCATTCATGAACGAATTGACGATTTCACTGGTATTACTGATACAAATGACTCTACAGCCATGGCATCTTTCCCAACACACTCACAGAAAACAACTCAATCAGGAGATTCCCAACTAGTTGAACAATTAACAATCACTAAACAGAAAATTATGGAACCCAGTCAAGTCACAGAGCAACTCGTCCCTGATTCCACAACATTAACAATCAAAATCGCCTCTAAAGCAGTGGAGGAACCTTCTTCAACTATCATCCATGAACGAATTGACAATTTCACTGGTATTATTGATACAAATGACTCTACAGCCATGGCATCTTTCCCAACACACTCACAGAAAACAACTCAATCAGGAGATTCCCAACTAGTTGAACAATCAAGAATCACTAAACAGAAAATTACGGAACCCAGTCAAGTCACAGAGCAACTCGTCCCTGATTCCACAACATTAACAATCAAAATTCCCTCCAAAGCAGTGGAGGAACTCGCTCCAACTACCATACATGACCAAATTGCAGGTTTTACTGATATGACTGTTACACCTGATTCTACACCAATAATGTCTTTCTCCACTGAACTGCCACCACAAGAGCCACAAAAGAAAACTCAGTCAGGAGCACCACGACTATTCACACAACAATCAACTCAACATCTCCAGCGCTCCAAGCAGGAAATTACAAAACAGAGTCAAGTCACAGAGCAACTCACCCCTGATTCCACAACATTAACAATCTCCTCTAAAGCAGCGGAGGAGCCTTCTTCAACTATCATCCATGAACGAATTGACAATTTCACTGGTATTACTGATACATATTACTCTACAGCCATGGCATCTTTCCCAACACACTCACCAGACTCACAGAAAACAACCCAATCAGGAGATTCCCAACTAGTTGAACAATCAAGAATCACTAAACAGAAAATTATGGAACCCAGTCAAGTCACAGAGCAACTCATCCCTGATTCCACAACATTAACAATCAAAATCTCCTCTAAAGCAGCAGAGGAACCTTCTTCGACTATCATTCATGAACGAATTGACGATTTCACTGGTATTACTGATACAAATGACTCTACAGCCATGGCATCTTTCCCAACACACTCACAGAAAACAACTCAATCAGGAGATTCCCAACTAGTTGAACAATTAACAATCACTAAACAGAAAATTACGGAACCCAGTCAAGTCACAGAGCAACTCATCCCTGATTCCACAACATTAACAATCAAAATTTCCTCTAAAGCAGTGGAGGAACCTTCTTCAACTATAATCCATGAACGAATTGACAATTTCACTGGTATTATTGATACAAATGACCATACAGCCATTGCATCTTTCCCAACACACTCACCAGACTCACAGAAAACAACCCAATCAGGAGATTCCCAACTAGTTGAACAATCAAGAATCACTAAACAGAAAATTACGGAACCCAGTCAAGTCATAGAGCAACACATCCCTGATTCCACAACATTTACAATCAAAATTCCCTCAAAAGCAGTGGAGGAACCTTCTTCAACTATCATCCATGAACGAATTGACAATTTCACTGGTATTACTGATACAAATGACTCTACAGCCATTGCATCTTTCCCAACACACTCACCAGACTCACAGAAAACAACCCAATCAGGAGATTCCCAACTAGTTGAACAATTAACAATCACTAAACAGGAAATTACGGAACCCAGTCAAGTCATAGAGCAACACATCCCTGATTCCACAACATTTACAATCAAAATTCCCTCAAAAGCAGTGGAGGAACCTTTTTCAACTATCATTCATGAACGAATTGACGATTTCACTGGTATTACTGACACAAATGACTCTACAGCCATGGCATCTTTCCCAACACACTCACCAGACTCACAGAAAACAACCCAATCAGGAGATTCCCAACTAGTTGAACAATCGAGAATCGCTAAACAGAAAATTACGGAACCCAGTCAAGTCACAGGGCAACCCATCCCTGATTCCACAACATTTACAATCAAAATTTCCTCCGAAGCAGTTGATGAGCCTTTTTCAACTATCATTCATGAACGAATTGACGATTTCACTGGTATTACTGATACAAATTACTCTACAGCCATGGCATCTTTCCCAACACACCCACCAGACTCAGAGAAAACAACCCAATCAGGAGATTCCCAACTAGTTGAACAATCAAGAATCCGTAAACAGAAAATTACAGAACAGAGTCAAGTCACAGAGCAACTCATCCCTGATTCCACAACATTCACAAACAAAATCTCCTCTAATGCGGTGGAGGAACCTTCTTCAACTATCATTCATGAACGAATTGACGATTTCACTGGTATTACTGATACAAATGACTCTACAGCCATGGCATCTTTCCCAACACACTCACAGAAAACAACTCAATCAGGAGATTCCCAACTAGCTGAACAATTAACAATCACTAAACAGGAAATTACTGAACCTATTCAAGTCACAGAGCAACACATCCCTGATTCCACAACATTTACAATCAAAATTCCCTTCAAAGCAGTGGAGGAACTCTCCCCGACTACCATACATGACCAAATTGCAGGTTTTACTGATATGACTGTTACACCTGATTCTACAGCCATAATGTCTTTCCACACTAATCAGCCATCACAAAGAAAACAATCAACACAGCATTTCCAGAGAGCCCAAATTCCACTCATATCCACCCCAAACATAGCCACAGAATACAGATATGAAAAGGAAACTCCATTACAGACTACCATAAACTCACACATTACAAACAATGGCATGATTGCCCCAACAAGGGAAATTGACAGCCTGCAACCCACTTCACGTCTACAAACAATGAAGCATGAACATCCAAGAAGAGTCATCACTGGGATGGTGAAAGGCATTTCAAGACCCACTTTACCTGCAAGGACAAAAACCCCAACTTTAAGTTCATCAGCAGTCAAGCTTGAAATTCAAGAAACTGCTACATACACACATTCTGTAACTTGGCACAATGGGAAGCCCAACCAGTTTGTGACGGTCACAAATCGGAGAGATCCAAAACCTACGCC
>NW_027508866.1:5330000-5380000 GCF_051911475.1 Siphateles boraxobius
ATTAACGTTACCTCGGGTGAGTGGCCTGAGAAACCGAGCATAAAGACAAACTGAGGGCATATAAATCTTTAGATGCCTATAACTATGTGATGAATGGTCTTGACTTGTGGCAACGTTACATTGCGCGGTCCTGCCCAGCGGATTATTCTTTCTTACCAGGTTCTTCAAAAAATCTATCACAACCATGTATACAATCATAGATGATTCACTAATAATCACAATCATTCGGAAAACATTATGCAATAAAATTTCAAATTGGATCCTGTAGGTGATTCTTGCACCCAGAAACACAACAAGATGACATTTAATAAAAATAATAATAATTTACGATCCTTATTATGTAGCCAAATCTGTGCTGGTTTGGATTGGCCGCCTCCAGTTTTCACTTTGTTTTGCCTCCAGCTGAGCTAACGACGTGATGTAATTGTGACGTCGGCGCAAAAGGGGTCTATAATCAGACACAAATGACTCAATATAGTAAGATGTTTATAATCATCATTATTTAGACTCTCCATTATCAGATCCTATCAATTTTAGATCCACTAAAACAGACACACACACACCCAAAGAACACACATTAAAGCTGCAGTAGGTAGTTTTGAGGAAATGTTGACTTAGCCTGAAAATTTGAACAAGCACAACCTACAGGTCCAACCCCCTTGCTCTCTGCTGCGCTACAGCCCTCCCTCCACAGCTCCTCCCCCACAGCTCCTCCCTCCACAGCTCCTCCCTCCACAGCTCCTCCCTCCACAGCTCCTCCCCCACAGCTCCTCCCTCCACAGCTCCTCCCCCACAGCTCCTCACTCCACAGCTCCTCCCCCATAGCTCCTCCCCCACAGCTCCTCCCCCACAGCGGAGCCTGCCGTGAACGCGCAGGCTAGTAAGCAGGACCACCGATGACGGCGGATTATAAACAGTTATGGAACATTCACTAATAGGGACGAAACATCAACAATATGCTTTAAATGGACTATGGCCTGCCCATACTTTGACTACAAACTTGGTCCTCAAATCATTATGTATTTTGCAATACATGTAACTTTATAAGGTTGCACTCTTTCTATAAGTTATAGCTACTAAGATAACGTTAAAGGATTAGTTCATTTTAAAAAAAAACTTTTGCTGATAATTTACTCACCCCCATGTCATCCAAGATGTCCATGTCTTTCTTTCTTCAGTCGAAAAAAAATTAAGTTTTTTGATGAAAACATTCCAGGCTTTTTCTCCTTATAATGGACTTCAATAGGACACAAACGTTTCAAGGACCAAATGACAGTTTCAGCGCAGCTTCAAAGGGCTTTAAACGATACCAGACGATGAATAAGGGTCTTATCTAGCGAAACGATCGGTCATTTCAAAAATAAATAAAAAACTTTAAGTTTTATAAGCACAAATCCTGTTCGAACTCGTTCATCCAAATGAACAAATCTTTTTTCGAGTCATTCGTTCGTTAAATGAACGAAATTACTCCGAAAAAGACTCGTTCAAAATTAACAAATCTTTTTTCGAGTCATTTCGTTCGTTGAATGAACGAAATGACTCGAAAAAAGATTCGTTCATTTGGATGAACGAGTTTGAACAGGAGAGTCACAAACGACGGTACTGTGTATCATCGCGTACACGAGCGTGATTGACACTGCTAAGACATTCCTCCTGGCTCTGATTGGTTGTTTCTGACCGGGAGCGGTGTATTTCTGCAAATGGCAGTAGGACCACAGGGAGGAGCCAGAGGAGCTTGATTTTTTTCACAGATTATCTGTCTCATATTCTACTTTCAGGACATAATGAGAGTTTTAACAAATATTTGTTTGCAAAAGCTACCTACTGGAGCTTTAAAGCCAGTCATGCACACTAGTGCAATACTATAAACAAACAGCATTAGATGCATTCTGCACGCATGTAACAAATAAACCTCTTGCCGTTGTCCACAGGAACACCATGAAGATGCTCGTGTGTTCTGTGATGCCCTGTCTGCTCTTACTGTGGTTTACGTGTACATGTGTACATGCAGAATGTCCCACTGCTTGCTCCTGTAGCGAGAGCCATAGGACAGTTGAGTGTTCCTGGAGGGGGTTTCGGCATCTGCCGATGGGCCTGCAGAGAAACATTCAATCCCTCAACCTGACTCACAATCGGCTATCTGACCTTGATCACCACCTAAGCTCCTTCACACATCTGCGCATCCTAGACATCTCCTATAACCGTCTTCTTCATTTCCCAGCATCACTCCCAAGGGCGCTGTGGGAAATCAACATCTCAGGAAACCGCCTACGTGTACTTAACAAGGATGACACAGCGTTCCAGTGGAACCTCAGAGTTCTGGACCTGTCCGTCAACAAGCTGGAGCGTGTGGTCTTCATCAACAACACGCTCCCCAACCTGAAGGCTCTCAACCTCAGTCACAACAAGTTCTGGACCGTGCCGACCAACATGCCCCAAAACCTGGAGGTGGTAGATCTATCCCACAACACTCTGGTCCAGATTCTGCCGGGGTCCCTGATCCGGCTACACCGGCTGGCTCAGTTCTACCTGCATGCAAACCACTTTACTATGATCTGTGAAGGGGCATTCGAGCATCTCCAAGGTCTGAAGCTCATTACTCTAGGGGACAATCCCTGGGCTTGTGAAGAAACTGCCAACATCAGCCACCTGTTGCTGTGGACCAAACACACATCCGCCAGAGTGTTGGGCTGCCCCTGCCACACCTGGCACACCTGCGGAGAAGCTCACCTGTCCAGGACAGGGAGCGGGCACTTTGGCACCTACACGCTGTCTCCATACGTCTTTGGAACAGAGGAGCCAAGCCATCCATATGTACAAGCGGTCACCACACACTCCTGGACAGGGACGTCACTCCTAAACACCAGGGATGACCAAACAGGATCTCGAAGCACCAAGAAACAGGAGTCTTTCAGAAAGGGTCTTCTCTTTACCTCGACTTCAGAGGTTACCGATTCAAATATTCACTCAAGCACAGAAGGCCCGGTCGACTTGTTCACCACCACCCGCAGGACCACCACTCTCCGCACAAGGAGCGTGAAGAGACCCAATCAGAACCTCAGCAGAAACACAAGCTCAGGACGCAGTGCCGGCTCGCTCTACACATCAGTCTGCTGTCTGTTCCTCCTGGTGGCCATGACACAACGGCTCTGAGGGTCACATGGTGCTTCTAAACTGGAACATACTAAAAATCAGGTTAACAAATGGATATGATACTTTGCATTTTCATTTCACTTTTGTGTTCAACATATCATGAAAACTTAAAATGAACTTCCAAAACAGAACAGTCTCGCAGTATAACCTCCATCTGCTGATGTAGAGCAGCAACAAGCAGGATCATTGAACATACAAGTTTACATGGAAGGAATGAATGCAGAAGCATTTCATATGTTAATCAGACTAACTTTACTCAGATTAACTGACAATCCAATTAGCTTAAAAACGTTTCTGTTAATTTAAATGCATGAGTGTTAATACTACAATAAAACTAAAGCTAAAAAATAAACATGAACAAAAAGCATCTTATTCTTTGTGGTTATATTATATTTGCATGTAAAGTTTAATTTAAACAAATAAATCAGTCGATGAAATGCACAGAAAGCTTCCTATCATGTTTTAAAGCTACTGACAACCAGCAGGGACACTTGATCAAGATGATCTAAGCACTTTCAGGTCACAAACACTTTGACAATCACCTTAAACCAGTTTGGAGAAACCACCGATCACGTTCTATAAACACAGCTTAAGCTGATGCTAACAGGATTTTCCATATGGGAAAGCAGTTTTTTTCTCTCTCACCATAATGCATTCACTATCATGGCTGGAGACATGATAAACGGTCAGGTTACCCAGCTATGTAGGAAAAAAAACTTTTGCCATAAAGAAAACTCAAGTCAGTCTTACGTGATGTTACCATGATACATCATGAAAAGCAAACAAACCATTTGTTAAACAAAAGGAAATCTTGTGAACATGATCTTTCCATCACTGACCCTCCTTCTGAAGAATCATGTGACTTCTTGTTCAGGTGTCATTATTAAAAGCATCTGCATCTGTCTAGGGACACTGCACATCACCACTCGCAGAGATATAACATTAACGCTGAACAACACTGCTGGTGAGTATGTGGGGAACGATTTCAGCTTTAAATTATTTCTTTGCCAAGTGTTAAACATTAAATTCTGATTTATGCTTAACCTTCTATAAATATAAATTATTTTTTATCTGAAAAAAAATTATTTGATGATATTTGTGTTAAACACAACTGTGGAAATAGTAAAAAAAAAAAAAAAAAAAAAATTGTGACATGATTTTTGTGTTTTGGTATGTTGTTCTCAGATCAGAGAAATGGCTTTAAGAGTGGACAGCTGTGTGGTGCTGCTGGTTGTGATGTCTGGCTGTATGCTGGTCCAAATGCAGCATGCTACTAGTGCAAATATCACTACTGCATTTAACTACACCAGCAACAGCACGACCCAAAATATCAATAGTACTACTTCACCCACATCAGTCCCCAGCAGGAGTGCGACTACCCAGAACACGAATGGCGCTGGTTCCTCCGGCGGAGCAAATGAGGTTATGAACAACATGTCATCCAGCTTCAACAAAAACACCACAGACCACAAACCTTTTAGCAGTTCCTCCTCTTCCTCCATGACTTGCTGCTTCAAGCTTCCGCTGTCTGTGCTCATGGTTCTGCGCTTTCTACACATTATACAATAACTATCGACCTCTCTTGTGCTTCAAATGTAGACAATCAAATAAGATTCTTCAGAGACTTAAGAGTCTGTTCCTGAAATGCTACAAAACTTTTGTAGATGTTGCGCAGCTTGTAACAAACAGCTTTTTGCTTAATATTATGTAATAATATTTAAAAATATTGTACTATTACTATTATTGTAGTAAAATGCTGTAATATCTTTAAAGATTTCCCTTTGTTGATTATATGATCTATTTGTTATTAGTTAATTGGTTGTTCTCAGAAGCAATAAAACTTCGAACAAAAGAACGTGTGCTTTTCTAATTCTTTTGCAGTATGCACCATGTCAGGTTTATGAAGGTTTACCTGCGAGTCACATAGTAAAACACAGGGTTTCCGTTCTTCGAGGTTCCCGCCTGGTAAAAGATGTTAAGAGTCTTCAATGCTTTAAACTCTTCTTTCTCATGCACCTGGTGTCTAAAGAAAAAGAAAAACAGTTAATCATTTACTGACACTGCAAGAAACTAATATATAAAAGAACTTGCAAACTTGAAGGGAATCATATATCAAATGTGCAACGTCCAACTTCAGTTTAAATAAAAACAGTCAAATGCAATTAAAAAAAAAAAAACAATTAAATAAAACTGAGAGTAATATTATTATTAGGTCTCATTTTGCAATAAAAAAAACGAGTCATCTCTAAAGCAAGATGCATTTACAAAGAAAAAAATTATACATGTATCCTTTTTTGTTAAGGTTTTTTACAGAAAATGTGTGTGTATTTTTCTTACTCTAGAGCCAAATAGTAATTTCTGGGGTATAAGTATAAATGTAAAAAAAACAAAAAAAATATTTGAATCTATTTTAAGAATGTTTAGATGTTGTTGTTTTTCCCCCCCAGAAAACAAGAAAAAAAAAACTTATTTTTTTAACATTGAGCAACTTTTACCTGGTCATAAACTCCTCAAATTTGGAGCTGGTGAGATTCAGGCTTGACCAATGAGTATCTGCCACAGGTTTGTGTTCTGGGGGACCCAGGTAAGCAAGAAGGGTGGCCATCTTATCGAAGGGCCTCCTTCCAACAGCTTTATGATCCCTGAAGATTATGTAAAATGATACTCTGATTGGCTGAAACTTCATTGAGAATCATCAATAATTCTATTGCTTATGTTACAATATTTTACTGATGGATAAATATAAAGCATGACAGAAAATGTACAACCTAGTCAGTCAGAATGATGGAAGATTAATATTTTTACAATAAATCAGCTGTTCTTTAAAGACAGCATTTTTTGAAAACAATCCGATCAGAGAAAAACAAATTGAGGGGTAAAAGTGAAATCGAAGTGAAATTTTGAGATTTGAATGAGCAAAAAAATTACAAGATTTAATTTAAAAAAAAAAAAAGCCCAAACTGCACTTGCACTTTCAATAACAGTCTCTTGGATATTGGCCCTATGAGCTGGATGACAACACGGGTCACACACTGCCCTGCTCACCTGTTACTAGACAAATACTGGCCGATTTTCTCTTGGTTGTTCCACAGCAGCCTGTGCAGGGCCAAAACGTTCCCATCACTAATAAAGGACAGGCTGTGGTTGAGCGAGTCACTCGCTGGACAGTCAGAGGCGATGTCAAGGAAAAATCTAGAAGAAAACCCAAAGGTTACCCTTGCTGGTGGCAGGAATCAAATCCTGAAGCCCAATGATTGCTTTCTTACCCTCTGGCTGCATCAAAATTACTCTTCACAAAGTCATTAAAAGGCCTCATGTGCTCTTCTTTTGTGAACAAAACATGGTTGGCAATACTTTGGAGGATCTGCAGACACGTGAAAAATGAAATAAGATCAACTTTAACTGAACGTGTCTATTAAAAAGTCCAAGTCTTTCTGTTTTGTTTACAACTTTATTGTATATTGATGTCCTGCATCACAAGATCTTTCATCATGCTTCCTTTAATGCATGGCCTTAACTGTACTTTACTTTTAAGTCATTTTACAACTATTAAGTGGGTTTTAGGCATTATTTTAGTGGCTTTTTGCTTAAATAAACCCTGCTAGAAGGTTTTTAGGGCTGGACCGGAATATTCGTTCGTTGGGTTGGTATTCGATTTTCATTATTTGGATTTGAATATTCTGGGGAATTATTGTTTTTTCCGCACACCTGGCATCCCCCTCGAAAGGGTTCTCATGTGCGCTTGAAAATGTTTACACTATAAAATCTGCCGAAATACAATATTCTTTTTTACAATTTTCTTAGATTAGCCGTTTTTATTAGGATGGACAGTTGAAACAATAGGTTAACAATTATATGTTACATCGCAGCCACGGAAACATTTGGATTCATGACGAATGAGAGAGTTGTGCGTGAGCCCATAAAAATGTAAGCTTTGTCAGCTTTGTATTCTTGTTTGCGATCTGGTCTCCTGATTATCAGTATTTAACAATATTCAATTAGTTATTCCACTGGACATGGAATCTCTTGTTTCTTTTCCCAAATCTTCACTCAAGTCTCACCCATTTTTGCAGAGGATTATAAATGTTTCTTCCTTTGTTTCGCTTTTAATTAGGCTTATTATATTCGCATTCTTTACTGTGGTATCCTAAAGTAGAAAAAAAACACTGTAGGACAGGTAGCCTAACTTTTTATTTGCATGTCAAATTCTTTTTAACACAGCTTGTGCTTGTTATTAGACTTGGTAAGGCACGTAAAATTTATTTGTACAAATTCTTTTTAACACAGCTTGTGCTTGTTATTAGACTTGGTAAGGCACGTAAAATTTATTTGTAAAGCGCGTTTCATACACACGTGTGATTTTAGTTTCGATTTCTCTGGCAGCGCAAAAACAAACATAGCCTAAATTTCTTGACACTGAGGAAGATAAAATTCACTCTTTAACAACAAGTAGAAAACTTGAAGATATTAGAAAAGAGATGGTCTCTTTCCTGCTCGTGTCCCACATCCCTGATCCCTCTCAAAGCGCAGAGCGGTAGGCTTAGACTATATCATGCGTCTTTGTGTGGAAATATAAAACGAATTAAAAAAAATAACTTTATTATATTATTTAAGTAACCATTATTTACTGATATTTATTTCAGTACTTTACAGGCATTAGTGTATTGTTTCATTGACCAACAAAAGCTGGTACAACTGTTATTTTACAGCATGGACAATTTCTTTTTCTTTTTTTTAAACTAGCATTATCTCATTCTCTATGCCAAAAACTCTCACCTTTGACATGAGTTTGAGGCCTCTCTCTATCCTGGGCGGAGGCTTTTTGTCGAGAATCCCAGCTTCATAAGGAGAGACTATAGCCGGGTTCACGAAACGCAGGAACATGGCACTACCTACAGCTCCAATACTGTTCTGAGGGAAACGCTGACTCACAACCTGAAACCAAGACACACAAACACACATAGGAACATATAAGGATGGTATTATGGCTGGGGTAACATGGCACCATTTCATTAAGATAGTTATAAACCAGAACCAAAATCTCTTACATTTACAAGTCAAATCACACACTCTCAAAAAGAAAGGTACAAAAGCTGTCACTGTGGCGGTACCTTTTCAAAAGGTACACCTTTGTACCTAAAGAGTGCATTTTAGTCCCTCAAAGGTACATATTGGTACCAAAAGTTTACATATTAGTACCTAAATGGTACATATTAGAACCCTTTTGAAGGGCACTGTCCCAGTGACAGCTTTTGTACCTTTTTTTCTGAGCGTGCACTATACTCTGGATTAGTGGAGTATCTGGATTAATGATATCTGTTGATAAGATGATAACATGAGGTTCTGTAAGGGAACTATCTAAATGAAAAGGCACCAGGAGCTTTAGAGTTAAAGTGTAGAAAGCAGTTTGAAGCCATTAAACAGTCTAGTGATGGCGGAGGTCTTCACCAGTGAGTGACCTTCAAGAGTGTTAGAGAAGAAAAAAGCAAAGCATTTAAAATTGCACTACAGAGAAATTTTGTTTCCTTTACTCAGAATTAACGTTTCAGGTTGAACGATCAAGCATAAAATCATTCTAACATTCAAGAAGGGGCGGAGTTCGTTACTAAATTACATTACCCACAATGCACCACTGCATTCAATGGCCTGATCATTTCCAAACCTCAGTCCTGAGAGTTACGGCCCATGCAAAGATGATGTCCGGAGCTACAGAGTTTGTTGTGTTTTTTTTTTTGGTGTTGGTGCTAAGAGGTACATTCAGTGAAATCTCAGCTTGCCAAAAATCAGGAAATTAGTAGATATGATTTGATGTAATGACAGTAATGCAGGCCAGAGGTGCACAAGAGTCTTAGATTAATGAAGTGAATCAGGACAGGAAGCAGATACATCCGCCATTCACACTTACTGCTTTCCTCACTTCCTTTCTGTCTTTGACAGATGCTTTAGACAGGAGAGAGTGACAAGTAGCCTACAGGACAGAAATGAGCACAAACAAGTCACGGCACAAGCTAGCATGCACGCACGCACGCACGCACGCACGCAAGCACGCACACACACACTCACGCGTTCCCTTACTACCAGGCTCGTGTGGAATGGGCTTCTCCAATTTGAACCGCTGGCAATAATCATAATTGGATATTTAAACAAACTAGGTATAAATAAAAAGAATATTGTAAATAGTTTTATCTAATTTAATAATGCTGTGAGCTATCAATGAGTATAAACACTACTATTCAAACATTTGGGGTTGAACTGGGGTAAAAAACAAATGTTTGATATTTATATTTATAAATATATATATATATATATATTTTTTTTTTACAGGATTCTTTGATAAATAGAAAGATCAAATGAACAGCAATGATTTGAAATATGAATCTTTTGTAATATTATAACTGTCTTTACTGTAATTTTTGATTAATTTAACATATCCTTGCTGAATAAAAGTATTGATTTCTTTAATAAAAACTTACTGGCCCCAAATGTTTGTTTATTCAACCTGTTTAAGCGTGTAACCATTTTAATTCATTCTGCAAAATTCCACAGATTTTCCTGCACAACAGGCTTCATTTCTGAAACACATGTAAAATTAATTTCTTTATAAATCATTAAAAACTATACATAACACTATGCTTTCACACTTCAAGGCAAAAATGTATCTAAGAATGGTTTACAAACCACACAAATTCTTTCAGTACAGAAAATAAGAAAAAGGTTTGCTCAATCTGCATGGGCCTTCTCATCATCACACACTCGAAACTTATATCAAATATGTTTTTGAAATAAACCACTTCAGATTTTAAAGTCAACATGATTTGCCATTCACATGAAAGTGAAAGTGACACGTGATGACCAAGTATGGTAACCCATACTTGGAATTTGACCTCTGCATTTAACCCATCCAAGTGCGTGCACACACATTAGGAGCAGAGTAGTGAGTAGTAGACACACACACACTGCAAACGTGGATACACACACCCGGAGCAGCGGGCAGCCTTGAGTGGCGCCCGGGGAGCGATTGGGGGTTCGGTGCCTTGCTCAAGGACACCTCAGTCATATTCCTGCCGGTACTGGAATCGAACCAGCAACCTTTGGGTCACCAGTCCAATTCTGTTACCATTAGGCCAGAAACGTCAAGTAAATTTTGATTCAATGTTGACGTTAAACTGTTTAATTTCGACAATCAGTCTTCACAGCAAAACTGAAGCATATTTGACATTAGTGATATCATCATACATATTAACACAGACATCCACAATAATTTAATAATGCTGTCAGCTATCAATGAGTATATACATTACTATGCAAACATTTGGGGTTGAACTGGGGTAAAAAAAACAAATGTCTGATATTTAGAGAAAAAAATGTCAAACAATTTTTGCAGTTTGTGGAGAAAGTAACTCCACAAACTGCAAACAGAAGAAACAAGTCTTCAGTCTCACCTGAAAGAGACAGTGACAGACACTGCGGAGCTGAGGAGGGAACTCGCCCGATGAGCTGATTATGGCCTGAAAGAAGCGATCGGTCATCCGTAACAGATTGCGCTGGTTCTCCTCCAAATTCTCACCGGTCTCGAGTCTGAGGGAAAAACACAACCGGATCATCTCCAAACAGAAGCTAAACATCACAAGTCCGCTGTATTTACTGGATAACATCACTGTTATAACTTTAATTTATTTTATTTTATAATTTACTCACCCTCAAGTTGTTCCAAACCTTAATTAACTTTTTTTTTCTGCTGAACACAAAGCAAGATATTTTGAAAAATAAGGGTAAGCAATCAGTCTATGGGCCCAACTGGGGTATGGAAAGGACTGGAACAAATCGAGGGTGAGTAAATGACAGAATTTTCATTTTTGGGTGTCACAACACCAAAATACCCCCCCCAAAAAAAACAAATAATTACCAAAAATGGTTAATTTCTTACATAGAATTACACCCAAAGAAATCCTTCAAATCAAACATCGAGGATTTTGTGGCCAATTATTCCCCACACAAAACACACAGTGGTCGACACAAACCAGTTTATTCTCGTCACAAGTTAAACTCTATTCAAATTAGTCTGGGTTAAATTCTCTTTCACTTTGGCTAGTTTTGTACTGTACAGGGTTTGAGAATGACCTGTACATACTGCCTCTGCCTAATTTGGCTAGCGTCTATCAAGTGACAGGTGAATTTGCACCAACACACCAGTTGAGAAGCACTGATTTAATGTGTCAGTCGGACAGATACCTTGTGGGATCCACCTCGAAGCTCAACATCTGCCACTCGGCACCAGTGATCACTCCCCTGAGCAACGGCTCCAATAACTTCTGTAGATACGTGGCCCCATACACCTGAAAGAAGGAGTTTCCATGTTACACAGAGGGAAACTTAATCCGGATCATTTGCCACTTTGAATTGTCATTTGACTTCAGTGCATGCCAGGGGAAGAGTGGAGGCACCTTAAAGCAGAACGTCATGATTTTACTAGCCAGGCTGTTGCCGCGGAACAATGTTTGCATGGAATCGGCCAACTCCACTTCCTTGGAGAACATATTCCACAGAAGCTGATACAACAGATGTCTCGAATCGAAGAGAGACACCAGAACACGTGCCAGTTCATCCTGAAAAGACCAGATTCAGATTATTTTATTTAATTCCATGTCAGCATTCAAAGCTATTTTCATGGCAAAAATTCTATTATATCATATAAATACAATAAAAACAAAACAAATATAAACAACAAGTCTTTTTTTAAATTAACATGATAAAAAATCCAAAACCTTTTCAGGCATAATCTCATTAAATATGTCCTTCAATGAAGTAACTTCATAAAAGAGCATTCTGCTTGCGTTAAGTCCAGGACAATCTAATAAAATATGTTTGACAAATAAGGGAATTTTACAAAACATACATAAAGTTGGGTCTTCACCTTTAAGCAAAAAAGCAAGAGTCAAACTTTTTAGTTTTAAAATTGATAAAAAAAAGTCTGTTTGTTATTTCCGGATGAGTTTCATACAACTTATTATTCTTGTACATATTCCACTCTTCTTTCCACTTATTTAAAATATATCGGTTAATAATCGGTCTGATATCTGAAGGAGGAATTTGACATTTATTAACTTCCTGATTAAGAGCTGCCTTAGCAGCTGCCTGAAAAGACCAAACACCAGAATAACTAAAGAAGCACTCAGACTATGAGTTTACAGTTCAATCATACACAGATTGATATTAAAAAAAATAAACTGGTGAGTGTTAACACTTGTGCCTCATTTAAAAAAAGTTATACATAGGTCCATAGAGGACAAAAATGTCCATGTCAAAAAACTCATAAAAATTTGAAGCTTGGGAGCAGACTTAAGTTTGGTATCATTTTAAAGACCCTTGGCAGATTATTGCTGAAGTAAACAAAAATGAATAAGTAAATGCAGAAAAAAGTTATATAGATTTAAGTTTATGAAAATGATTTATGAAAATGATTTTATATAAAATATAAATTTTATAAAACAAGTTGAACTCTAAAACAGCTAGAAAATCAAAGCCATAAATATAAATAAGTTGTGTTCCAAATTTGAGGTTGATATCTCAAAAAATGAGCTTTCAGTAAGATTTTGTTTGGGCGCAGTAACAGATTTTCCTAACTGGGTGCCAGCAAAAGTTTTAATGGGTTTCAATGGGGCCATTTTTGTCCAAAAGGCGCTGAGTGGGAGTATTTTGTGTACCTAGTGCAAAAAATATTTTTTTAAGGAAATAGCGGTGGAATAGTAAAGTTACAATAAAAATACACACCTGTGCCAAATTTGATGCAGTTGGCATTAACACAGGCAAAGTGATAAAAAAAAAAATAATACTGAAAAGGCCAAAAATGTCCCTAAGGAGGCACAGTTCATATTAATGCATTTACAAACGCAATTTATATTTGGTAATACTTTGATGATCCACTTTAGACATTTTACTAACTATAAGGAAATTTGCACCTACATGTCTACTAGCAGTCATTAGAGTATAAGCAGACTGTTTGATTCTTATCTGCTAACACTTTATGTTGATAGTTCCCCAACAGACATTATACTGATTTAAAGTTACAAGTAACTTTGTAACTACATGTCAACTTATTCTATTAACCCTAACCCTGACGGTCTACTACAGTCAAACAATACTGTAATGTGAGTTAGTTGACATGTAGTAGGAAAGTTACTTAAAGTTAGTAGAATGTCTAAAGTTGACCATCAAAATAAAGCGTAACCTTATCCCCTGGTTTAAGTCTAGTCCCAGACTAAAAATGCATTATTGAGCTGTTTTAACTGAAAGTAACTTTCATTGACATATCTTAAAACATGTCAATGCCATTGTTTTGTCTCAGATGCACACAACTAATTTTTTTCTAAGGCATGTTTAAAAATGTCCAATTTGAACTAAGGCCTAATCCTGACCTAATTTAAGATCTGTCTGTGAAACCAGGCCTATAGTTTTGTCACAATAATAAAGAAAGAAAGAATTAGGGAACTCAAAGATTGGTATCTGGGCCAATTAAGCATTTTTTTAACTTATCGATATCCTCGATCCTAAACCTGATCCTTTATTTTACGTCAGATGCATACAAGAAGTTTATATCAGTAGTTCCATATTCATAATTGTGACCACACAGTCTGTTTACAATGTCTACCATTGTAACAGATGTTTACATCTACCTATGTCTTATTATTAGAATTATATAAAATATTACTATAGTTATTGTTATATTGGATATTGTAGTAATAGATGCCCCTTTTTTATATTTGAGCCCCTGTATCGGCAGATACTCAATGACTAAAAACTTGATTGGGACATCCTTACATTTTATAATAAGTTTTTTTAATATATTTTTCATAATAACTTTAGCATTTTCTGGAGAAAAAGCAAGGGGTTGAAAAAAGGGTTTAAGAAGTGTGTTAAATTACAGGTCAACTACTCTCAAAAAATTATATATATTTTATATATATATAAGTTAATAAATATCTTAGCCTATATGGGGGGCCTTTGAGTCAAAAAGGTTGAGAACCACTGGTCATGGTAAAATTAATGAAAAATGACACAATAAAATAAATAAATAAAAAGATGCAGCGTTAAAGATGAAACATTAAACCCAAACACTGATTTATAGAGAAAGAGAATGATGATGATAATAATATAGATGGATAAATAGAAGCAGGACAAAAAGCTATTTAATATGTAAAAATGTCTCAGAAAGAAGGAATCATTGCCAAATCAGTATGCAAATAATCATTGTTTGTATTGTACATTTGTATTGTAAATCACGGGAAGATTTTAAAGCTTTAACGTTACAATTCTAAAAAGTAAAAAGTTGACGTTTATAAAATAATAAAAAATATGCTGCATAGTGAATTGTGAAGAACAGTTTGAAATGGAGCCAAATTAATTCTTCATCTTGTACAGATTTGCATAATGTACCCACCCACTGGGAACAAGGCACCACACTGGCCAGCGCCATGGCGATAGGCAACTCCCCCTGGTCCCCCATCATTGTGACAAGTTCCACAAGTCTCTCAAAGCGATCAGCCAGAGCAGTCTCTGCCAGCGTGTCAAACTCTGTCCCCTGCTGCAGGATCTTAGTGAGGACCTCCATGAAAGTAGCCCTGGTCTGAAGGTCCTTATGATAGCCCAGCCCTGCAGGAGAGCAGCACACGCATAAGGCCACATTTACACATAGCCGGGTATTTAGAGAAACGAATATCCCCCCCCTGTTTCCAATAATAACATCCTGCACACAACATCGTTTTCAAAAAAGTTGTCATTTACATCAACCCGCATAAATACGCCGTCGAGCGCCATGCCAAACTGGGCGCTCACATTCGCTCACATACGCTTTTCTGGCGTATAATGTGACGTTTGAGAACCTAAAACCCCGTTTCTCCCAGTTGACACGGCAACACATAACCGGCATTATCAGAAATCTCCACTTTGGCCGGAGTTTTTAGAAATAATCGTTTTCTGTGATAAAAGCGGGGTTTTCGTGTAAATGAGAGGCCAAACCGCAGGGAAATATCTGCGTCTTCCCTTCGTATAAACGGAGCATAAAGCTTGATGATGTGAGTTACAAAGTGCTTACTATATACTGTGAGAGATTGTCACAAAAAGCAATTTTATGTTCGGTAGATTATAAGTGACGTTAAAGTCAAGTATGGTAACCCATACTCAGAATTTGTCCTCTGCATTTAACCCATCCAAGTTAGTGCCTACACATTAGAAGCAGCGAGTAGTGAACACACACACACACACACGGCGCCCGGGGAGCGATTGCTCAAGGACACCTCACTTCCCCACCTACATATGTATAAAAGTTTCTGCTTAGTTATAATATGTAAATTTATATTCAGGGGCAGTTATATATATGTATATATATAATAACTAAGCAGAAACTTTTATCCAAAGCAACTTACAAATAAGGAATACAAGCAATAATACAAGAAGTGCTAGCAATGCAAAGTTTGAAAGATCATTCAGAATAGTAGATGCTAGAACAGGGAAGGATTAAGAAATAGTGAAACCATTGTGGAAGATTTATTAACTGCAACTGCAAGTTTAACTAAAGATTAACATTTTGATATATGACCGTTTTAAAGTGTTCAAATGGGTAAAAAAAATTTTTAATAAAATATGTAAACATGTATAAAACGTAAAAACATAATAAAAGGAAATAAAAAAAGGCAAAGGAAAAAAAAATGATAAAAATAAAACAAGGCTGGTTTAGTGGTTTATGAATTTAAAGTGTTAGTTGAGAGGTTGTGGCTCGGTTGTCCCACCAATAGAGTGCATGAGTCCGCTGTCCACATTGGCATTGAGCAGGTTGGACATGGCCAAGACGGTGCAGTGCCGTAAAGACGCCAATCGCCTGGACATCCCCCGTTTGCGTCCGATTACCTGCTGACCCTCGTCCTCCACCTCACTGCAGTCGTTCAGCAGGTTCATGAACAGAGTAAAGTACCTGGGGAGTAAAGCAGGAGGCAGGGTGATGGGGTGTAAATATTAATCGTAGTGCTGGGCGGTTTGACCAAAAATGTATTCACGTTTTTTTTTTTTCAAAATAATGCCGGTTTTCCGGTTTATGACGGGTTTTTTTTTTTCATGCATAATCAGGTGTTCAAAGTATTTTCTACTGGTTGAGAGAGGAATTACTGCATAAATTGTCTTAGGATGGTCTGTTTTACTGTCTGTGTCATTAGTGAATATTGTAGAATAGAATAGCGCCCAGTATAACCTAAAATTGTTATTTCTTAACGTTTTAATAACGTTCTTATAACCCGGAAATAACGTTAATACAACGTTTATATAACGGGAGAATTGAACGTTCTAATGACGTTTGAATGATGTTCTTATAACCAAGCAAGAACGTTAATACAACGTTTATATAACGGGAGAATTGAACGTTCTTATAACGTTTTGAATAAAGTTCTTATAACCAAGAAATTATGTTAATACAGCGTCTAAAACACTGGACGTTTTGAATGTTCCTAGAACATTCAGAAATAACGTTTTTATAACTTAATGCAGGGGTCGGCAACCTATTTGTCATAAAGTGCCATTTTTAAGTTTCCCCCCCATGTATATATAAACATAAACATATTTTAAATATTCATAATGGCTAACACAGAAATAGTACAGAAATTAAAATGTTTCTCATGGAACTTGTCTTAGATTTGTCATCTTTGTTTTCAGGCCTAAATTAGACTTTGAAGAACAGATTGGACCTGGTCATTCGTGTTTTTACTGACTTCTTTCAGTTTTGTTAAAAGTGTTACACTTCCACTTGGCAACATAACTGCATCTCACTACTTTTAATGAAGACACCTGTGTGTTGAGCTTCAGAATGTAAGCTAAACTTTCAGTTTCATTTGCGCCAGTTTGCACGTCGGCTTGCTGAAGAGATGCGTGTTGCAGCAGCGCTGTCATATCTATAAACCGGGAGCCGTTATAACACTAGCATGTTTTTTTTTGTGTTTGTTTTTTTACCAATTTGGGAGGAGTGAAATTTACATTTGTGACTTCAACAAGCATATATAATGCATATATGCATTTTGTTCATTTTCATCTGGAATATGTAAAAGTGTGCTCTCAATCAGAGGGCATTTGTCTCACGATTGGATAGCTTTCCAATCAGAGAAAAAACATGAAGTGATCAGGTACGCATGAACTGAGTTTCCACATGCATCGCAGTCATTTTAATATGTGTGGAATGTTTAATAAGGACTCTATACACTTGGTTGAAATTTATAGCATTAACTATTTACAGCGGAACGAGCTTTAAGGTGTCAGTTGGATAACTTGTTTGCGCTGATGCGCAGTGGTCTATGGAGGACCAGCTCTACCATATTTAAAAATAAATACAGAAATAAATAAATGCTCAATAAATAAATAAGCATACAATTAATTGCCCCAAAAAATACAATAAACAAATAAATGTAGGTAGAAATTAAATTATACAGTGAGACATAAATGTATATATCTCTTAATTAGCTTCTTTATTTATTCACCTTTGTAATAATTACCTTATTTATTTATGTGCATGTTATAATATTTTTGTCTGTTTTATTCTTCCTTTGTATTTTTTTTTCCTATTTATTTCTTCAATGCTATTTATTTCTGCCTGTCGTTTTTACATTTCTGTATGCATTTCTGCCTCATTATGCAAATGAGGAGGGGCTGTGTCTTAAGGGGTCAACTTCTGCCCATTGGTTGGTTAGCATTTTACTGCATCGGTCGAATCTACATGCCACCGGCCACAGTCACAACAAGGATGGTTGCCTACGATGAAGTTGTCAGTGAGCTGAGGCATTTAGCAACTGTTTTTGAAAACAATGCTAACGTTATAAGTATTGACTTTATTATTTTTCGTTTGGACGCTCTGACAGAACGTGTGTTTCAGTTAGCGGCACACATGGACACAGATGTCGACAATGTAGTTTTTCAGAATCCCGAGGAAGCGGATAAGCATATATCTGCTTATATGGTGCCTGTGGACGCCGTGGAAGGACTTTTACATGCGGGTTTGCCTGTTGGTGCCATTGCACTATTCCACGGCGTCCACAGGCAGCATATAAGCAGGGCGACCAGCTATCCCAGGTGTGTGATTAACGTTAGCGACCGAGTTAAGAAGATGGGCCGCTTTCTCTAGATTCTGAAAAACTACATTGTCGACATCTGTGTCCATGTGTGCCGCTAACTGAAACACACGTTCTGTCAGAGCGTCCAAACGAAAAATAATAAAGTCAATACTTATAACGTTAGCATTGTTTTCAAAAACAGTTGCTAAATGCCTCAGCTCACTGACAACTTCATCGTAGGTAGCCATCTTTGTTGTGACTGTGGCCGGTGGCATGTAGATTCGACCGATGCAGTAAAATGCTAACCAACCAATGGGCAGAACTTGACCCCTTAAGACACAGCCCCTCCTCATTTGCATAATGAGGCAGAAATGCATACAGAAATGTAAAAACGACAGGCAGAAATAAATAGCATTGAAGAAATAAATAGGATAAAAAAATACAAAGGAAGAATAAAACAGACAAAAATATTATAACATGCACATAAATAAATAAGGTAATTATTACAAAGGTGAATAAATATGGAAGCTAATTAAGAGATATATACATTTATGTCTCACTGTATAATTTAATTTCTACCTACATTTATTTGTTTATTGTATTTTTTGGGGCAATTAATTGTATGCTTATTTATTTATTGAGCATTTATTTATTTCTGTATTTATTTTTAAATATGGAAGAGCTGGTCCTCCATAGTGGTCAGCGCGACCACTCTGACCAATGGTTTGTTAGAGCTGCACGCTTTCATTGAGTTGTGCAGTTTAATACTCACACTTTAATAATATTAATAACTCCTAACTTAATAAAACAAGCTGTTACTACAAGGAATTATTACATCAATATGTAGATCTGTATATAGGTGGGAGGTAGGCTACTTTATCTGAATGAAATACATACACCCCTCTCGCGCTTGCTTGCGTGCCAGCGATTAACCCTCCGCGTGCCAGTGTTGGCACGCGTGCCTTAAGTTGCCGACCCCTGACTTAATGGGAACGTTATGAAAACGTACTTATAACCTAAAATTGTTAACTGGACAAGAGGATAGATTCGCGTTTGCATTGAACACGTTTTAAGTGCAGGATTCTCTGTGCGAGCCCAGAGAAAATAGACCAGCGTGTATCTGAGAGCGCGGCACATTATATTCCGCGCACGAGCAGAGAGATTCGTGCTTGCGCATTATTGTAGCGCAAAAGTACATTAATATAATGCGCAAGCACGAATCTCTCTGCTCGTGCGCGGAATATAATGTGCCGCGCTCTCAGATACATTTTCTCTGGGCTCGCTCTCGACATTTGACAGGAAAATAACGCCATAGTTCTCCAGCATCCATCTTCCCTGTAACGTAAAACCAGAGCACTGCTGTTTACCCCATAGACTGTAAAAGGTTTACCCTCGCCTCGCAGTCACTGCTTAGAAGTGCACCATTGTAAAGGGTCCACCTGAAACAGTGTCGCGTGACGCAGCGTAACGTTCATTCCGAACGTTGTGTAATTAAATACATCGGTATGGCGGTATATTAAAAATTAATATCATAACAAAAATATACAACGGCTTTCGGTATGAACCGGTATACCGCCCAGCACTAATTAATCGATTCGTATCGATCCATCGATTATACAGCCGGCGATTCGATGCATCAATGCGTCCGCAAGAGTATCGATTAATGCGTTTATTTTGCCGCCTGTCTATTTTCAGCATCCACTCCGACATATGCGTACAACCTACTCCTAAGCTGCGGGTGGCGCTAACCTCATTACTGTCTTCTACTTCACACCGCTTCACGCGCGTTACTTACGTTTCACAGTCTATCAATGTTCACACACATTGTTGAGTCTGACTTTCAAGAGCGATGGAACCGTCAGAGCGAGCTGGCAATGAAAGTGAAATGTTACACACTCCAGTCGGCGTAAAGTCATGGGTGTGGAAGTATTTTGGAAAGGAAAACAGATGGAGCAGTGGTAATAGATGTTGCTGTTTGCAAAGAGAAAGACTGCTATAGAGTAACATAAACATTATGTGAATAGAATACTGTGGCGAGCAGGACGAGGCCGAGGGACGTGAGAGAACGGCACGCGTGAGTGTTAATGAACATCACCTGTGAGACGCACCGGTCTCACATCTCTCACCGGTGCGTCTCACAGGTGACGTTCATTAAAGGGGTGGTGAAATGCCCTTTTCACAAGATGTAAAATAAATCTCTGATGTCCCCAGAGTGTGTGTGTGAAGTTTTAGCACAAAATACCCCACAGATATTTTTATATAGCATGTTAAAGGTGTCACTTTTTGAGCGTTAGCAAAAACGCACCGTTTTGTGCCTGGCCCTTTAAATGCAAATGAGCTGCCTCAGAGGGCGGGGTTTCAAGAGCTCTTGTGTGTTAGCAGAGCGATTACCTCACGCAGACACACTAAAATGACAGAAACTGTTCTGCCTTTAATGTTAAAACAGAGTCAGACAATGATGGAGAGACTCAAGAAGAAGTGACAACATGTAGAATGCAACAGGACGTCTCTGAATGGTTAGTTGATGAATTTATGTTGCTGATGTGGAGTTAACTATCTTCAATTAGCATATTCTTTCATCATAATCAATAAATCGCTCGTATAGGAACTGTTGTGAGATGCACACAGAGTGACTTTTTATTGCATGTGAAAAGAAGGATGCTAAAGTTTGAGCTGACTCACAAATACACTCTTATACAACAACTTTTCCTCTTCTCAACATGGACTGCGTGTCCCGGGGGCGGGGTTTATGTACATTTTAGGGTTGCTGATGTCACTAACCCGGGAGGAATGTCGTGTAGTCCATACCAGACGTTTGTTGTAGTCCTTTTCTTTAAAAGCAAATATCTCCCTTTGCTTTGAACTTTGAGCATTGTAACTTTGCAGATTTTGTTTATGCTCAAACAGCAACATTTCACATTAGCTAAAGTTAGAAAAGTGAAATCGTGTTTAACCACCCCTTCAACACTCACGCCACCGGCCTCGCGCCGTTCTCTCACGTCCCTGGGCCTCGTCCTGGTCGCCACTAATACTGTTTTTGTATTCTCAATAAAAGGCAAATTATTTATTTTTTTGTTGATTTATTTGAAACTTAGTAGATATCATGTAAAAATATCTAGTATTGAATCAAATCGTATCACGGGAAATTCTGAAGTATCGAAAATAATCGAATCGTTGGCTTAAAGGGGAACTCGGCAACTCTAGCTATTTCTTCACTGATTACTTTTGTTTGTCGCATGTTTTCTCAGCTGTGAGGCGTATATTTCACAACACTGTCGTAAAAACACTCACTTGCGGCCCCTCCTCCCCCTTTCTACCGCTGCTCATGTGCTTTTGTTATTATCGGAGCCCGCCAACTTTATCGTGTGGAGTGTGTCTACCGAGGTGGGTAATGCATCATACACATTGAGGGCGGCCTGTGTGTTTATGTCGGATTGCCGTAAAGCAGTTTGTGTTTCTCGCTCATCCTCGCTTTTCACGAGACTTCCTATTTCCAACTTACCGGGACGTTAATCCTCATGTTGCAAGGTTGGTTTTCCGCCTGGGAACGCTGGGGGGAGCGGGGAAAGCCACCATTCTCACCAGAACAGGTTATTAAACCATCCAAATGATTTCTAAACGGTTTTATTAAGTTGAAATAATTGCCGAATGCCCCTTTAAGAAATCGGTATCGTATCGAATCGTCATTAAGACTCCGATTTACACCCCTACAGGGTGAAGTGCAAACCTAATGGAGGCACATTGTAAGGCGAAGGGTTTGATATGGAACTTGAAAGTCTTACTTTAGGAAGAGCTGAGATTTGGCCTCCATCAGTTCCACACCGTCCCCTTCCTCTGGCTGGAGTGGCAGCCCGGCTAGAAGAGACACCACCGCTTCCATACTCGCCTGATCCAGATCCCTGTCAATCAAAACACAGAGCTCAGAGCAAAAAATCCATGTTTCGATTTGTGCTACACTAATGTTCATTGTTGGGAATGTTCACTTTCTACATGAACTAGTTCAAAGTTCAGTTCACAAATTTTAAAATGAACTAGTTCAGTTCATACTTTAAAATTTTGAACTAGTTCATAGTTCTTTTTTTCCATATGTTGCTGCGAGCTATTATTTTTCAAAATGATTGCCACAGCCCATATAGAACCACAGACAGCACTTATTTTATCGGCGGACAAAGTTTGAACAGAAATGTAAGATTTTTCCCATCCTCACCGACCTTGTCATAAAACTCGTTTAAATGATCATACTACTTCCCTTCCTGCTTTTTGTGCTGATGACGCATGCGGCGGTGCGACCCTGGTGCTGGTGTTGCCAGATTGGGTGTTTTTCCGCTACATATTAAGGCCTGTTTAGAGTGCGTGTTAGCCGGGTTTTCGCTCTACAAAAATCTGGCACCCTATTGAACGAAGTTAAACTGAGAGAGCGTGGCGTTCACAGACACCAGAATGAACGAGTTCACAGTAACGTTCATCAGGCAGTAATACAGTACGTTCAGTTCACGTTCGCCCAAAATATGAACGAGTTCATGAACTATCGTTCAATGAACGCGTTCAGGCACAACACTGCTAATGTTAATCAAGGTTTCTCAAAACCAAAGTCCAATGGACTAAACATAACACTGTCTGAATAAAAATCGTGTGTTCATGAGGGTGTTACCTGGTGAGGCATTTGACATCATCATCAGTGGCCTGGTTGGATGTTCCCATCACCCAGTCTGTTAGATACTCCACCATCTTATTCCTGGGACAAACAGAAATGTGATGCATCTCCAGAGCAGGAATAAAGCATGCCAGATAATCTGACAATAAAAATAAATTTGTACCTGAACTTCATCTCTTGGCAGAAGGAGAGGTCATCTCTGCGCTCCATCATGATCTCTACCAGCTGGCACAGTTTGGTTTTAATCTGGATGGCATGAACCATGTTGCCAAGAATACGTACATACCTGCCAACATACCAGCGGGCACACAGGAATCAACAATAAGGATAACATAGATGAGGCTGTCAAAATTTCAAGAATGACTTATGATCTTGGTAGTATCAGTAAAAATAGGTTAGAAACTACAAACTATCAGTATATTTGTCTTGTATGCCATCATTTTCCAGCAAAAATTAATATATGTTTTTGTAGTCTTGGTATTTCCTGTTTAAGTATAATAACAGTATAATTTTTAGATATTATTTTTCTTTTTTTAAATAAAGCTTATCATTTGATTTATAAAGTTTTTAAAAACATATAATACATTATTCTAAATAAAAAAGAATAATATTAAAGGTTAAATTACATATGTATATATATATATAAATTATATTTAAATAATTATATTATTACATACAGCACCATTTAAAAGTTCCCATAATAAATAAATCAACTACAATTTTTAAATAGAAAACAGTTCTTTTGAATTGTAATATTTCACAATATTACAGTTTTACTGTATTTTTGATCAAATAAACTTCAAAAATATTTTTAAAATCTGACCGACCCCCAACTTTTAAATGAAAAGTTACATTAAAATCAATCAAATTATATTATAGTAGAAATATAAACAAATGGTGGGACAATTTCTCAAATTCGTCTTTCTCAGTGAAGACAGACAAACATATCTGGAAACATTTATGAAGAAAACAATGATCTTCACAATAAATGTTATACTAACAAGCAAGCAAATGACTTACCTGACCAGGTTAATCATCATGGTCTCAATGCTGGCTTGACCTAGATGCTCCGAGCTTCCCTCCGTATGGTTGTCCAGTAAGTTCTTCATGATGGCGATGGTCTGCTCCACAAACTGCGTGTTGGTCTCATTAATTGGCACCTAAAATATTAGCACAGACACATGAGTACCAATGACATCCAACCTGCTCATGACTTATTACCACAATTAACTGTGGCCACTAGCTGTCTCACCGGCCCCTGGGCATCAAAAAACCTGCTGATGCTGTTCTTGAGTTTGTTGAACAGCATGGGGTAGAGCGCTGGACTGAGCTCCAGCCCCACCAGGTCTTTGATGTTAGTGCGGATCTGATGGCCCTTCTCATGACTGCACACCATCAGCGACAGAAGACGGTCCAGGAACCTACTCAGGGGCGTCTCTGGGCTCCCCTCACACGAGGCCATGGACACCATGGAGCTCTTGCGATCGTTCAGTGTGCCCATGGGAGGACTGTAGGTGGCTAGAGCCGGCGTGTTCCTCTGCTGCAAACACACACCACCCAATGCACACAGGAAGCCTGTCATATTGATCCATTCCTGAGGGATGAGACAGGATTTAGGAGCTTAAATGTAAAAGCCAACATTTAGTCATGTGTTTTTTAAGTCATAATTTATTTGATCTTTTTAATTTCTTTGTCTAATTTGTAGTGTAGAAGTTTTAGTTTGTCTAAAAATGTGAGTGTGGGAGTACGTTTTTTAAAATTATTATTTGAGATTTTTTTTTTTTTAGGATTAGCTTGTTTTCATTTAGTTATTAATTTAAGTTTAAATACGTTATTTATATATAGATTTAGCTAGTGTTTATGTAGATATTAATTTAAGTTATTAATATATTTAAGTTTATAAATAATACTGTATATACTTATTATTATATAATTACTAATCACTATAATTTTTAAGTTAATTGACTGCATGGTTATCCAACTTTGGTGCAAAACGTCATCAACATCATATATCTAAAAAAATATATATATATATATATATATCAACTTAAATAAATGAATAACTAAAAACACAAACTAAAACTAAGAAAAAATAATGTTTTGACTTCAACTGAATTAAAGTTCTAAATTCTCAAATAATAACTGATTTGATAATGACAAAAAAAAAAAACACTCACACTCACCTTTCTGTGAAACAAATATTTCCTAAAACTTTTTAACACTACAAATTAGGAAAAGGTATTTTAAAAGATCAAATAAATTAGACAATCTCTCTTTTATAATTAAAATAGGATTTTTTTTCTTAACCTAATGGACAGAAATGTCCCCTAAATTGAAGAATCAAGAATGTAGACAAATTTTATTTTCTACTGTAAGGCCTTTATTGGTGGTGAGTGTTTGTGTGTCTGACCTGACCGTCTTCCAGTTTTGTTTTTGGGTGGCTTAAGATTAATCTGGTTGCATGTTCCCATTTAGCATGTGTGTCCTCCCAGGCCTGAAATGACCAAACAGAGCAGTTAAAGTTTGTCATTATGTTATCTTCAAATTAGACCAAAAAATCAAGTTTACTTTTTAAGCAAACAACAGAAAAAGCACACAAGTACCAAAACTGTGTAAAATCAAGTTTTACATATTATGCTAAAAGGACTCTATTCAAAACAATGACGTTAAATAATACAATATCTCACAATCAGAACAATGCAAATGTCCTCGCTAAACCAACCAGAATGACTCTATTACTGTCCAATGGCATTAAATATGTAAATGTGTGACCTCTGACCTCTGTGTTTCCCGGAGTGGGCAGCTCTATCCTCCGAAGCAAAGCCATTACTCTCTTCTGTAGAGCCGAACGACCTAGAAAAATCAGAAAGATCACATAGACTATGCTGACCCCTTGTGGCACCCACACCAAACCTCAAAAAACTAAGGCACGTATCTGAATCTGTCTATTCCAGGGTTCTCAAGTTTTATCAAAAGCTTGGAGTGAGATCACATGCGGTTAGGGGAGGAGCCCCAATGGAGCCCCGCCCCCACCCATCCCCGCCCCCCAATTTGACCAATTGTTCATAATTAACCAGCACAAATTGAAATTATAACAACTGGTAAATCTGATAAATGACAGAGCAATTCATCACATCAAATATACTCTTTAATGCTATATTTCAAAATTACAAATATACAAAAATATAACAAATTGCTCCAAACATTCCTTTCCCAATATTTTTGCATTTTGAATGTGTCAACTCGAACTGGTATAAGTTAATGATTTATTGTGTGGTGGGACATTGTGAACAAATGGACACATTAGAGTATTAGGTGTGTGTGTGTACACAAGAGTACACACTCCAGCTTATGAAATGTGTTTTGTGTTGTAAGTGTTTGTTGCACATTTTGATGCCTTGATAACAGGCGTGAAAGACTATTAATACAGTATAATATATAATTTAAAATAAAATGAAGAAATAAATCTTCATTCCTTCCCATACCCACTGACATTTCCCTTAGTTTCAGATAACGTAAGCTAGCCAAACTGAGCCAAAGCTTCTGGCCTGGTTGCAAAGTAGTTGTAGAGTTTTTGACTGCATCACTAATAATGTATACGAAGGGGAAATATATTAAATGTTCTAGCCTAATAATGTTAGACAAGCTTCCTTCCAACTTACCTTCTCCATCACGACGTGTGTTCGCGCGATGTTGTTGGTTATCTAGCAGTGTTTGGAATAGGTAACGACGTTATTTTTTCAGTAACGTGCTAATCCAACTAATTACTTTTCCCGTCGTTACAACGCCGTTAACGTTACTGGACGTTAAATGCGATGCGTTACCATAGGCGTCAGCTTGGTTTGAAATGTGTTGGGGGACAGAGACGCATTCGGAAGTGCTGGGTACAAACTTGTCAAACTGTGCAGCCTCTTTGCTAAACCCGTAAATAAATCCATCGATCTGCAATTTTTGGATTGAGTTATTAAATGGTCTAGTGGTAAATCTTTTGCCAAGCGTGTCAGAGGTTACGGGTTCGCGTTGTTAAGAGTTTTATTTATTTAATTTGTTACAGTTACTGCAAACACACTTTATATTATTTAACTCTTTACTTTTGAAAATACTTGAAGTAGGCTACAGAATGTATTCCAGACCAGTTGTCTGACATTGGGAGTTTGATTTATTAAAGCAAGAATAAGACTACAGAGCTAAACACACTTTTTTTTGTTGTTTAAAAGTTTACTTTTGTTGTGAACAGAACACTTGAAAGTAGCCTACAGGTTGTTTACTTGACCAGTTGTCTCAGGTTGAGAGAGTTTGATTTAATTTGCTAGAGTTAAATGCACTTTATATGGTGTAACTGTTTACTTATCTTACAAAGATAATACTTGAAGTGCAGGATAAACCTCTTGCTGTCTGTCGACGTGCAATAAATATCGAAAGTTATGTACAAACACCTGTCTGTTCTACTCATTTCAACTGACTTGTGAAAACTGCTAAAAAAAATCAAAATTTTTGACATATAGCAACTTTTTTTTAACAGTAACGCAAATAGTTACTTTCCCTGGTAACGAGTTACTTTTATTTTAGAGTAATTCAGTTACTTACTAACTTTTTGGAACAAGTAGTGAGTAACTATAACTAAGTAATTACTTTTTTGAAGTAACGTTCCTAACACTGTTATCTAGTAACGAACGTACGGTGGCTGAGATGGTTCCGTCAACTTCTGTTTGTTCGCGCATCTATGTTGCCTAGTAACGAACGCAATCTGGCCGCGATACGTGCTGGCGGCAGGAAACTTCACTTTGTGTGCCTGCACCTCATATACAACGTTATATATAACGCTTGCAGGACAACTCGGTTGGCATTGCCTTTTAAGGGTGAGAAATACACGGTGTGGCGTGTGAGCGTGCAACTGGTTGAATTGCGTGTGTCTCACGGCTAATGCGTGAGACTTGAGAACCCTGTATTCAAGCTAGTTGATCAGACTGACCTGTAATCATCATGTTACTGACAGATGCAAACTCCATGAATGTGTGGTAATTTGGCAGAAGGGACTGCACAGGGATGTCTTCTGCACTGCAGCGGATGTCGGTCTCCTCACACAGGTAGCGGAAGCAGGACATGGCCACCAGAACTGCCTCCATGTCTGGACTCCACAGGAACATGTAGAGACAGACCTCCAGCTTGGTCTGGGCCTGTCGGCAGTTGGTGATGTTGCTGCCCGCTGTGGCCCGATCCTGTAGGAGAAAAACAACAGAGAGTTAGGGCGTTTTCACACCTGAAAGTCCGCACCAAGGTCAGAACCAAAGTTCACGTTTTGATACATTTTATACTTTCAGAAAGTTTTGGTTTGGTTTCACACTGCAATTATGCGAGCGCACTAAAAAACTTTACGTGACATACTTGCGTCCTGTCGTCAACATCTATGTGGGCTGCATCTCGACATTGATTGGTTTGTAAACGGACGTGCGTCTGACGTCAGCGTGTTGTCAATTCAGCGGGTAACTTTGACAACATGAATGAACAGACGTTTTTTTCAGTTGACTTCTTATTATGTCATCAGACCATACTTCAATTAAAAACCTCATCTCCTCTCCCCATGTGCTACCACGGCTCATTTTTCCTGCCACCTTCTGTTTTTTCGGCTATGCGAGAACCACCGGAACTTCCTGTAAAAGGTCTAAAAGTCCGAACCATACAGAAATGCTTTCACACTAGAAACGAACCAAACCTTTGTTCAGTTTGATCCGGACCGAGACTACCTCTTTTCGTCGGACCAAATTTCATCTGTTTGGTCCGGACCGTTGTCCGGGGGAGGTTTCACACCTGTAATTTTGATTCGGACCAAACTGAAAAGTCCGAAAGTCCAGACCAAACAAGGTAGGTGTGAAAGGGCCCTTAGAAACCTGGTATTAAAATGCTACATCCATACTAGAATACTTAGAATACTATTAACTAAGCCAGTTTTATAACCTTGCTAATCAATTAACTTAAATTAAATATAAACGCTTTAGTAATTTTTATATAGAGAGATATATAGTATATATATATATATAAATGTATATAATCTTAAATTAAACAAAACATTTACTAAAATGTGTACTATTAGCTACAATGATAAAATACTATTAAATAGTATGCGTTAGATAATTAAATTAATGCTGTAAAATTGATTAATCGCATCTAACAAAAAAGTTTATATTTATATACATACACACATATGCATATTATTACAAATTTACGAACTTTTATGTTTAATCGCGATTAATAGATTTGACAGCACTAATTTAAATATTTATTTAGTACATATCTTGACCATTTTTTATGTATAATCAACTGAGGGGCATTATTTTATCATATCACAAAAAAATACAGTTTTTTTTTTTTTATCAAATTCTCTGTACATTTCCTGGTTGATATATCCTGGTTCTTTTGCTACAATGGAAGGTCAGGTTGAGCACATTGAATTGTGGGATACAGTACTCCATGCAGTTTAGTTTGGTTGTATACTTCACATTTTGGCAAATTATTTAATAATGATAATAATATTATAAAAATATATAATAATTTATATTTTCAATATTACCCCACGCAGTGTGGTTAGGTAAAAGACTTCACATTTTAGCAAATACAGGTGAGAGTGCCGACTCACCTTGTTCCTGAGGAGAAATTTGTTTCTGCAGATGAGAATCTCTCGCAGCCACTTCAGAATCTCAGTGCTGTTGATCAGCTGATGACCATTCTTACAGATGAAGTACAGCACCTGAGAACTGAACCAACAAATACGCAATCAGACGGGCAGAGTTTCATTTCTATCAGAACCAGTTACCTGGATTCGAGTCCACTACCTGATGTCCCAGAAGGTTTCCATAGGAGCGTCTGGGTTCCACAGCTCGATGCTTTCAGGCTGATGCAGAACCAAAAGAGCCTAATATAGAGATAGATTATGACCGATAACTCACACAAACGCTAACTAAACTCACGCTGAATAAAGAAAGAGAAACAATGAGCTCACCTCCATGGCCTCCAGGGAAATTTCTCCCATGTTAGCAAGAGGCACAAGCTGCATCAGGCCTGTGATGAGCTCTGCTGTGCTGTTGTGGACCTCCAGACCCTGTTTACCCGGATTCTGATTCACAAACACACAAAAGTGACATTAAATGTACAGAAGAGCATATTTATAAGTATCACACTAAAGCCAGAGAGGGGTAAACATCATAGACATAATAAATAGATAGACACCCTTATTGGCGGCTTTGAAACGTTGCTGCGATACGTCAACGCGTCCGCCATTTTGCTGAGGGTAAGACTGCGCTGTAAACAAATGCAAGTAACCGGGTGAGCTGCGGTTTTCCTGAATAGCAACAATAATAACGTTTACATTTATCAACCGATTTCAGTGGTTTGTACGTGGTGTACGTTACTATTGCTAATTATATAATGACCAAGTTCAACCTGAAAAAAATGCTCAGTCTTGTTTGTGAAAGCTAATTCCCCGAGACCTGTTTTCAATTGTGTGGCGATTTGTAAAGCCCCAAGCAACACACGAAGCAGGCATTTTTCTCAATTCCCGTAATGAGAGGTATGGGAAAGTTGCCTTCTGCAATAAGGCAGCACCATTGCCGTACGCTCCAGCGGCCAATAGGGCGTCTATGTATTTATTATGTCTATGGTAAACATCCTGACTCACATGTAGCATCAATTTGGGATCTGCATGGAGGAGTTTCACCAAAGCCAAGAGCAGATACTTATGAATCCTGGTGTCTAGATCAGTGGTTTTCTCTCTTAACTTCAGACTGCTCATTCTGTCCTTAAACGTCCAACTCTGAGAGGAAGACACAGAGAGAAAGAAATAGAAACGTGTACAAAAAGCTCTGAACAAAAAGCTTGGGATCCGTATGATCGTTTTGTTTTTTAAAGAAATTGATACTTTCATTCAAAAAGGATGCATTAAACTGAATCAAAATGACAGTAATGTATAATGTAATTTAATTGCAATACCATTTCACAATATTACTGTTTTCATTGTACTTTTGATCAAATAAATGCACCCTTGGTGCGCGTACACACACACACACACACATATATATATATATATATATATATATATATATATACATACACACACACACACACATATATATATATATATATATATATATATACATACACACACACACACACATATATATATATATATATATATATATACATACACACACACACACACATATATATATATATATATATATATATATATGTATATATATACACATGTGTTTGTGTGTGTGTATGTATATATATATATATATATATATATATATATGTTATATATATAAAACTGTCATAAATGCAAAATTATGTAAAATAATTATCTTAATTTGGGTATATATTTTAATTTTCTCATAAATTGTATTTAGTTTATTTATATCCTCCTTTATTTTTTAATGTATATGTATTATTTGCATATATTTTTTATCTGTGAATTTTTTTAATCTCTCGAGTCATGAAAATAATTTTCAACTAAAACTTCTGCATTAATTTCTGAGATGACTGGTCACCCCTCTGAACTAATTATATATAGATTAAAAAAACAAAAATAGTTATAAATTTATATATATATATATTATACAACACAGTGATCATGTCATGGACTGTCTGGAACATTTTTATAGCATACTGGGTAACACTTTATTTTACAGTGTCCTTGTTACATAGGTTACATGTACTTACCATAGTAATAACAGTAAATTATGCATAATTACATGGAACTAACCCTCAACCAAATCCTAATCCTACCCTAACCCTATAGTAAGTAATTGTAGTTGCTTAATATTACTCAGTACTTAAATATATAATTACACTGTAACAATGACACCTTAAAATAAAGTGTAAGCACATACTGTATACCGTTTCACATACTGTCTAAAATTAGTAGGCTGTATGAAGTAAACTGTGCAGTATGCTAGTATCTATTCCGAACGCCAGCCTAAGACAGCTAGCAGGACACTGGAAGAGGCTCTCTCATCTCTGAGAGGTTTTGTGGGCGTCTCACCGGTGTCATGCGGAGGGGGGCGTGACTGCTGCATCCCTGCACCACTCTCCCCAGAGTCTCAGCAAACATGAGCCGCAGCTCTCCCGAGTAACCGTACACAGTATCGATCTTCGGCCACCAGTCCAGCGGGGACTACATCATGACAGAAGACACACAGAGGACATTTGGACACCCTGGGAGTGAATCAGACATTCTATCTCTCTGAGGTGAACTAAGGACACCAGGAGCTCTTACATTAGTGATGATTCGGTGAAGAGAATTCACCAGCACAAAATGAAAGGTAGGAGGCGAGGACGGGGCCAGACACACCTTACAGAAAAAGAAAGAGATTTGGTGCATGGTCTTGGGACAGTGTATACATTTTACAAAACCTTACAGGTTTCATAATTCTCAATATCACCAGATAACAAATTAACATGAAGCAATTTATACTACAGTACATAGCTAATCTCTGCCGCATGATTGTTTATATCACAAAAATATTAATTGTGTTTTCGCACGCCTCTATATACAAGTTTGGATATATATATTATATAAAACTTTAACTTCACTCATATAAAGCAATATATTCAGTTATTTCAGCGTGAAATGTACTATATTATTGCTTAGCCCTTTATAAAAAGTTAGATATATAAGTATGTCCAACTGTATCCGCATACATGTGTATGCGATATATACTATATAGCATATCTCTGCTTGATCGCTTCTATTGTTGCAAAATTTAAACTATATTATCGCCCAGCTCTAATCTCATGAATATAACTGAGGCAAAAAAGGTTTTAAGAAATGATAGACATTAAATACATGATTTTCTGTACCGCTGCTTTTCACAATGTGTATTATGAAAAGTGCTCCATTAATGAATTTGAATTTGACCTGACTTGTCCACAAACCTTAAACTGCTGATTGTTGTGTGGGTTGATTCTGAAACAGGAGACAAAACAGTCGATCATTAAGTCCACGTCTGCACTCTGGCTTCCTGCGCCTCTGGAAAATGGCTTAGCTGGGTTAAACAGCAACCCCTGGACACAAAGAGACAACCCTCAATGAAGAGGAAAGCATCAACAAGAAAGATTCAGACACACTTGAGCCGCTGCGAATCACCAGACTTGGGATTTTGTGTTCGTCACTCCGATAATCTGAAAAGTTGAGCTGTGGGGTTTATGTGGGTGATGCAGGTTTAAGTCCTGCCTGTGACATTTCCCAAACTCCATTCCCCTTCTTATTGCTTAACCCAGGGGTGTCCAATCATGCTCTTAGAGGGCCACTGTCCGGCAAAGTTCAGCTCCAACCTCAATTAAACACACCTAAACCTGCTCATCAAGGTCTCATTAGGTAAAGTCTCACTGTCTAACACTTGAAGTCCTCGTCGTTGGTTAGGAACCTGGGTGTGCTCTTTGATAGCAATCTTTCATTTGAAAGTCACGTGAATAGTATCTGTAAAACCGCATTTTTCTATATATCTAAATTACGTCATATGCTCTCAATGACAAATGCAGAACAATTAGTTCATGCATTCATGACATCAAGGCTAGATTATTGTAATGCTCTACTGGGTGGTTGCCCTGCACGCTTAATAAACAAACTACAGCTGGTCCAAAACGCAGCCGCTAGAGTTCTTACCAGAACCAGGAAGTATGACCAAATTAGCCCGGTTCTGTCAACACTGCATTGGCTCCCTATTAATCATTGTATACATTTTAAAATATTGCTGATTACTTACAAAGCACTAAATGGTTTAGCTTCCCTGTATTTGAGCGAGCTCTTAACGCATTATAGTCCTTCACGTCTACTGCGATCTCAAAATTCCGGCCAGTTGATAATACCTAGAATATCTAAATCGACTGCTGGCGGTAGACCCTTTTCCTATATAGCACCAAAACTTTGGAACAATCTTCCTAACATTGTCCGGGAAGCAGACACAGTCTGTCAGTTCAAATCTAGACTAAAAACACATCTCTTTGACCTAGCATACACATAACACTCTGTAGACTTCTATAATTCAATGTTAGGCTGCATAGTTTAGATCAGCCGGAACCGGGAACAATTCCCATAAATCCGGATGTACTTTGTACATCATAAGAAGGATGGCATCTACACTAATGTATTGTATTTATTTTAGTCCTATTTCCTTTTCCCTAAGTGGTTATTCCACTTGTCAGGCCGCCATTGTAAATAAGAACTTGTTCTTAATGACTTGCCTGTAAAAATAAATAAAATAAATAAATAAATAAATAAATAAATAAATAAATAAAGTCAGAAAAATCTATTTTTTCCAGCCCAAAAACAAAAAAAATTACATAATAAAAAGGTCCAAACTCTACCTGGGAGCCATATTTGTCCATACCTTCAGGTCCATGACTATGGACTGCACCAGCAGGAAGATAACCGAATGATCCTCCCAGTTGATATACGTTGACGCTTTGCACAGTTTAACGCAGGCGATGGCTGCGCTCTCTGTCAGCTGTTTGCTTCCACCGTGACCGGTCAAGGCTTTCCGTAGATTCTCCAAAAACAGTTTCTACAGGGAGAAAACAACAGCACATTAATAGCTTAGGAAGAATGTGGTTCAAGTTCAAGTTCATTTTATTTATATAGCACATTTTATAACAGCCACTGACTGACCAAAGTGCTTTACAGAACTGCAAAATTAAAAGACAATAATACCATGCATAACAGCACAGCACAGATAAGTACAGCAAAGCTAAGAACAGCCTTAAACAGGAGTAGCAAAAACATTGCCTGACTTAAAAAAATCAAATAAGAAAACAGAAATGGCAAAAACAGTATCAGACTCATCAATAATAAAACAGAAATGGCAGTATCAGACTTAGATAAAAAGGAAAAACAGCATCATACTCGAAAGGAGAAATGGTAAAACTAACCAAAAACAAGTGCGCTTTTAAAAGTGACTTAAAAGAGATCACGGAAGGGGCTATCCTGACTTCTATGGGCAAATTGTCCCACAGCCGAGGCCCGAACACAGAGAAAACTCGATCCCCTCTGCGTTTGAGTCTGGAAGGTGGGACTAATAACAGGTTCTTATCGCTTGATCTCAGATTTCTCGATGGAGTATACGGTTGCAGCAGTTCAGAAAGGTAGCTCGGTGCTTGGTTGCATAAAGATTTATAAACGAATAAAAGGAATCAATTCTGAAATGAATGGGCAACCAATGAAGAGATCTCAGAATTGGGGTTATATGCTCACTTATGAATCTAATTATAGTTACTAGTCTGGTTACTGTCAACTATGTGATGTAGCTGTCTAGGTTGAGCATGTGTGTGAGCGTGTGTACATGTTTTTACTATATTAGTGAGGCTCAAATTCCTGAAATGGGTTTTGTCAGTGCCTGATTTAATGCCATATATAGCAGAAATAAGAAACAAGAAATAAAAATATTAAAAATAAAATTCACATTTATTTCTATAGTATATAAAAAGTGCCATAGAAATGAAAGTAACCAAAATCATTTAAAGGTGACTAAATTGACTTTACTTTTTAAATTTGCTTGACACAATACTACAATATTTAAATTGTAATTGCATATTTAATCTGTCTATCAATGGGTATTATAATTTAAGAACAATAAAAATCAAAGATCTTCACAAGTTCACGTTTTTGTATGCTTGCCTTGTTGTATTTAGAGTCATCTGACGTGTCTCTGGACATGTCTTGCGTGATGTTAGGACAGAGGATGAGGAGGATGATCTGCAGAGGCCAAACAGCTGCTTTCCTCTTCGTACTCTCAGCAAAACTATCCACCAGATCAAACAGCTTCTCAGCACAGTCTAAAAGACACACACATAAGATTCGCACATAATCTACAAAGCATATTGTTATGATACAGTTACAGAGAGTTTTTCAGTGGACGTACCAGCCATGTCCGCCTGTGGTCTCTGGTACAGCCTGGTGAATTCATCAGGATAATTCTCCACCCAGTTCCAGAACGCCTGCAAATCCAATCGATTTATTTTATTTACTTTTTAAACACACACTGCAGATGTTTGCTGCACTGAGATAGGACAACACTAGGTGGCAGCAGAGGAAATTTCATGCAAACACCATCAAATCATAAAAACCACAGAACATAAACATTTAAACAAAACATTTAAAGGTGCAGAAAGCAATTTCTGAGAAACACTTTTGATATCTGAAATCAACCCAAACAAACACACTCCTCCCTTCTTTGCTCCGCCCCCAAAATGCACAAACACACATGTAATAGTGGATGTCTCTTTATAATAGCTGAAGCGAAGCAAAATAAGGCTTCGCGAGAAATTAAGCGAAGATGATGAACAAACGACAAGGAAGAACTAAAAATGAGCATAGTTCACAAGAGAGTATACAAGCTAGAGTTGGCTGTAAGTCGCAAGTAGAGCACACCAGCTCCAGACAACCAATGACACTCAAAACTGTCCTGTTACTGTAGCTAACATTACAACAGTATATCCAATAGTGTTGTAACGATATCATAATTATTGTTTCGATACCGATGCCAAGTCAAGAATTGCGATTTCGATACTTTTTCGATACTTTTCCTGAAAAGGGAGAAACACTCTCAAATATCCTTGCTGTGCTTTATTTTAAACCCGGGACAACATTATAATCATATAAATGAACTATAGACTGATTCTTACTAAATAGATCAATTTATTCAGTCAAGCATTGGGTGGTTGTTTCATTAACATTAATTACACAGAATATTAGGCTGCTGGCCCTTTAAGACCTGCACGTAGGCAAACCAATTGAGAGAGCCTAAGTCCCTCCCCTTCCGGTGGACCATGGGACCTTATTTCGGAAAAATATTGTATGGTAGTCAATGGCGAGAGACAAAAAATATTTGGATCCCGTTTGAATTGTGCCCTGAATTACACATATGATGTTTATCAATTTAAAAGATACATTTTAAAGTCAAGAAAGTGGCAGTTTGATGTAAAACTGTTGAGGTATAAGACTGTGAAAATACGTAATTACAAAGACTACAAACCCAAAAGGCGTGCATGTGACGTCATACCTTTTCTCTCAATGAATGAAGCTAACTTTACTGAAGCCTAACGTCTGTCATGTTTTCTATAGTCTAACGTTATAATCGTAACGTTACGCCGTCATGCCGGTGTGTTTTGTACCAGACTGCACACACACGAGCTTGGTGACGTACATAGTGTGAGACGAGAGATGTAGTTCATGGAGCGATTTTCACATAAAACTAAATGTTACTCTTCTGTTTTATGACAAACTGTGACTTTCCTGACTTTCATAATTATCTTTTAAATTGACAAACATCATATGTGTAATTCATCACTCAGTTCAGACGGAATAAAAAGATAAGTTGTCTCTCGCCATTGACTGTCATACATATTTTTTCCGAAATAAGGTCCCATGAGCCGGAAGCGGAGGGGAGGGACGCGGAAGTGAGTTAGCATTTTAGCACTTCCGGGTCCCTCGCCCTAAAGTCTATGGGTTTTTTGAATGGGTTTTTGCTAAATCGCCTGAAATAAGGTCTGTGGTTAACAAAGCCTCTAAATATTTTCACGTTTTGATCTATGAAATAAAACACACCAGTAATAACCTGCGTTTGGTGTTTTAAACTTTATATAGGCTTCAAAATATATACATTTTGGATTAACTTGTAAAGATTATCTTGATAGACAAAACGTGTAAGGGTCACAACTCTTTGTTGAACACAGATCTTATTTTTTGCGATTTTCCAAAAGTCTATGGGGAAAATGCATAGCTTTTAGATCGAGGGAACCCCTGCGCCGCTAACTTCCGAGTTGTCCTACAAAGTGACGTCATAACTTCGGCACCCTATGGAACACATACGATTTATTTATACAAACGGTTTAGGTTCACTAAAGACATACCGACTGTGTTTACGTGAATACTCGCCAGGACGTCCATTTTTACCTAGAATTTTCATTATTCAATCCAAATAATCCACGAAAGAGAAGTGAAGTGGCGATCGCATGCTGTGTAAGGAGTGTGTGTGTGTGTGTGCGCTTCAGGTCTGAGCCGGCAGCGCGAGCACGTCCCACGCTTTATTTTCTCATGCATGCATGTTTCGCTGTGCGTATATATTTTACTGTTCTGCTTCCGTTGTTTAGTGAATGAAAACAGTGGAAGCGGAGCTCTACACACACATCCTGACTCCGGCTGTCACACATCGACGCAAAATAAAGAAATACTGCTCTTATTATTTAGAGTGCTGTCACTCATAAAGTAGCGGTACTAATAAAATTTCATATCGTACCGATTTTAATAGCTGGGTATCGCGATACCTTTCTAGTACCAGTGTATTGTGCAACACTAATATCTAAGTTCTGTGAAATATCTTGGTTCTGTGAAACATATCAAAAACAATGTTGCTCACGTGTGGAGCAACAAACAAAGCAACCTCAGCGTCCATTTTCAGGCCTTCCTGCTTCAGTCTCTCCAGCGCTGAAAAGCTTTTCTAATATTAAAGCGGGTCCTTGTAATGTCTCTCTTTCTATAGTCTTTCTTCAAATCTCTCTCTTGCTCACTATCATGAGTGGACACGCCCCCTACTGCTGATTGGCTCACTTTCTATCACCTCCCCCATCATGAGTGGACACGCCCCCTGCTGCTGATTGGCTACAAGTGTGTTGTGGCGCTCTGTTCGATTCACTTTCAACAACGTTTCTCAGAAATCGGTTACTGTACCTTTAATTCTATAAATGTGAGAAATGTATTCATGTATCAGGTGACAAGGCAGTTTGGACCATAATAATAATGTATAAATTATAATACTCTTGTTTTAACATTTATATTGTTATTAAGGCAATAAAATACAATTCTTTATAACATAATAATAAAATAATTCAATTTAAAATAGTAATTATATTGTTATTAAAGAGTCACATAGCTGCAATTTGTTTTCATATTATGTTAATAATAATAATAATAATTCCACCTACCTTCTCTAAATTGTAAATGACACTCAACTGGGCTGGCTTCTTTAAGGTTTTAAATTTGAACACAGTTTCTGCAAGGAGAAAAGGTTTACTCTTTAAAAATTTGACACATAAAAAGAAAAAAAAGGCATTTTTTTCCTGCTGCCTCTAATATTTCATAGTATTTTGAGTCTATCAAACCTTGCAGTAGGCGTTTGAGTTTACAGCAGTCCACGTTGATGTACTGGATAAGCTCGATGTCATGCACGTCTACGTTATCCTCAGAGCAGACGGTCAGCTCCTGCAACCTGCAGAGATCCAGACAGACAGAGGTCAGGGAGATCACATCCATTACGGATACATGCCTTCCTTCATCCAGTCACGAGCACCTGGTGGAGATGCGGCTGAAGACAGCGCTGAAATTACTGCAGCTCAGAGAGAACAGAACCCCACACGCCGAGTTCCTCAGCTCAGCTGCGTGCTGGTTTCCCTCACGGAACGTGTGGATGAAATGACAGATCTCGGGTAATAACTGCTTCACGAGCATCGTCTCGTCAAGACGCATGCTGTCCTTTGGTTGCTATTAGAGAAAGAGACATTTATGGGATCCATCAACATCTAGATGTGCTTCTCAGAACCTCTAAATGATGTTTAAAAAGCAATAATGGCACAATCATGGAGATGAGACGCAATGAAAGATCTGCAGCCGTCTCTCACCCCTGCCAGGCATTTCTCTAGTGTGTCCATGATGATAAGCTGGGACAGGTAAAGGTTCTTCTCCGCAGTATCCCCAAATATTCGCTGTAAGAGAGAGAGAGATGATAACTATGCTTTGTCTGTGTTTCGTGTCTTTATGTTTGTGTTGTGCTTGAACATATGGCTGTCTTTGTGTTGGCCATGTTCCTCGTGTTCTTGTCGAGTCCTCGTTTGTCTGAGTGTGTTCACCCGTTCCTCTTGTTCTCAGCTCCTTTTACACGTGTTCTCTTGCCCTCATGTTTTGCCAGTTCGTTTTATGTACTCTCTGTGTGCCATAAACTTTGTGTGCTACATTGTTTGTTTGACAGTCTTCTGTAGTTGCTAGTCAGAGCTTACTTAAAGGTGCTCTAAGCCATCGGTTCCCAACAGGGGGTCTCATGGGATGTCAACGTTTTTTTGTCTGAGACCCCCTTTTTCCCAAGAAAATATTCACATTTAATGATATTGTCGCTCTTGTGAGCTTGCAGCAAGGATGACAAAATGTTTCGTTTTTAAACAAACAGTATGTTCTTTACTATAACCAGATATGTTTATGCACAAATAATAGCGTATAATATTGAAAATACTATAACAAAAACAAATTAATTTAAAAAAATAAGCCTAGGAGTAGTCTAGTAATTGGCCCTTTTAGAAATGCAATAACAAAAATGTCAGTATTCACACTGGTGTGTAGGGAAAAAATAATTAATATAGGCTATTACAAAATGACTGGTGTCTGGGACCTCGTTGAAAACAGGTCAGCCAGGGGATCGTGAATAAAATGAGCTAATGTAATATGATCGTTTGGCGCTCTAGCGATTAATAAACATGCATTTATTAACAGAATAATGCGTCTTGTTGAAGAACATTGTAGCTGGAGCTTCTTCTCTCTGTTTATGTCTATGACGAGTCACGCATAACCAGTGTAGAATAGTCCCAATATAAACATTTATTATAGGTGTACCATAGTGACTCTAAAAAACAGCAAAAACACTCATGGTGTACTCGCTCATTATATAAATTTAGTCAATTTTGAACACAAAAAAAGTTAGGAACTGCGGCTTTAATGCTCACTTCTCAAAACTTTTCAAAATATGACGCAACCCCAGGGCTCGACATAAGCAATGGCCCGATGGCCCGGCGCGCGATATTTTTTTTCACAGGATGGTAGGGGAAGACTCATGAATATTCATAAGGGAACTCATGCCTGATTGGTCTGATGACCTACCCCTAACCCCGCCCCTAAACCTACCAGTCACTGGGGTTAAGACCAATCAGGCATGAGTTCCCTAATGAATATTCATGAGTCTTCCCCTACCATCCTGTGAAAAAAAAATATCGCGCCCGGGGCCAGTAAAAGAGTATGTCGGGCTAGTTGATTGGCCAGTGACTGGCCATCAGCAAAACAAACAGCAAACGTCATACACAGTAGCGCGAAGAGTGTCAATGTTACTCCAGGTTATTTATAACGCGTTCAAATGTCAAAGAACTACGAGGGTGAAACGAGAAAGAGGACATTCCTAGTAGGGCTGGGCAGTATATCGAGTTTGTACAATATATCGATTTGTTTTAAACAATATGGAATGAGACAATACCGTTTATATCGATACATACGAGCACATCTGAAATATAGCGGAGTAACGTTACGCAGTGTGAGCTCCCAGTGAAAGAACATAGTAAGTTACAATTGTCCTAAACATGACACAAGCTAGTATTAAGCGCTTCAAAATAACTGGTAAGATATAGTTAACACGTTTAAAGCAGCTTGCCCTGCAGATGCTCTGACAGATACTGTTGCTGACTGACAGATAAATACTTGCGCTGTTTAATGCGTTTGAGACGTGGCGCTTTCCTCAGTGCTTAACTTACATTTCACTGGTATATTCTCCATCTGTAAATGTTAGAAAGTCAAACAAATATGTCCATTTCACTGTCAGGAGAGGTCGAGCTTCTGCAAGTGAATCTCCGCTAAAATTCAAGCTTCCGTTAATGAGCGCCGCCGCGCGCACGCGCGCCAAACAGACGAGCACGATAGAATAGTAGCGTAATAATTCTGACTAAAATATACTGTAGATGTTGCTAAAATACTTGCTGTTGGAGACAATAAATGTGCCATATGTGGAATTTTAAACCTACAAGTATATTTTTATGAAAGTGACCATTATAATGGGGTAATCAAATGCAGGCTAAAATAATTAGTGTTTGCTTTTGTTTTTATTTTCATTTTTAGTTTAGCCTTTCGTCATTTTAAAAACAAAGTTTTTAGATTGTAATGTTACAATTTTAGAATGTAATTGGATTTTAACCACCTTTTTGCACATAATATAGCCTATTGCATAGCCTACATTACATTTCCTATATTTGTTTCCATATCCTTCAAATTCAACATTGTTTTGTTCTTCATTTTTATTTTTTATTGACAGCTTTTTTAGGTCATAAATGTTAAATGAATGACAAAAATAATCAGGCAAACTAATACACTTTCGTCTAATTTCGCCATTTTGAAGTGAAAATAGGCCTATGTAACGTTACTCATCACTCATGTATCAATAATTAGTTTGTCATTGTGAGGGGACAAGAAAAATTCTGATCTACTAGCCCATGTTGAGCCCTACGAGACCCCCTAAAGAGCTCGCTAACGCCCCCTTGTGGACCGAGACCCCCTGTTGGGAACCGATGGCTTAGAGCACCTTTAAGGCCCCGGCCACACTACTGCGTTTTCGTTTAAAAACGGAGAATTAAAACGAAAACGATCTCCGTCCACACCAGCGTTTTAGCTGCGTATTAGAATTGATCTCCGTCCACATTAAAACGACTGAAAACTCGGATCACGTGACCATTCTCCAACACTGTTCATGCGCGTGCCGGTGTAAACAGGAAACGGATGGACTATTCCTCAGATTTGATGAGGAAGCAAGTAACGTTAGCTACCTCTGCAAAGATTAGAAAATGTCGAAGACCAGAGATTTCTTTTCATGGACCGCCGCTGCACACGGGAATTGTCATAGATCGCTCGAATAATAGTTTGCCTACGGCGCATGTAGGCAGTTATAGCATTGTAAAATGCAGAATTTGCTTGCACAACAGCTGTTAACAAAGACATCAAAGTCAGTAACGCTTGTAATTCGTTATCCATGTTGCACTCACTAACATCAGCTACGTAGTCCAGGATGTTTTTGTTTGTTTTCTTCCGGTGACGGGACATGTGATGGGTGGCTGACGAATCAGGGAAGGATACGTCATGGGTGATGACACCCAATCATAGAGCCGAGCGTGACCTTCTACGTCATCGTTTCTAAACTCCTCCGTTTTGTCCCGTCTACACTAAAACGCCCTCCGGAGATTCAAAACGAAAAACGGAGCTGCAGCGTTTCTAAACTTCTCCGTTTTGGGTCTTCGTTTTTCCCGTTTTAGTGTGGACGGGAGGTGCAAACGTAGCAAAAGGTCTCCGTTTTTAAATGAAAACGCAGTAGTGTGGACGGGGCCTAAGTCTCACCTCGTCTGGTCGTCTTGTGTCTTCCCTAGTTTGTCCTCCAAGCTGAGCTTCCCTGGCCGCTTACACTACGGCCGGTGCAGTAATAGTCCGTGCCCTGAGACTCGATCCCCTGGTTCTGTGCGATCCTGTCTGACAAATACCGTTCTCCTCCAGTCTCTTGCTGCCGTTCTGTCTATCCTCCCTCCTCCTGTGATTGAGCCAGCCTGTCTTTGAGCCTCATCCCTGCCCACTGTTTGGACTGATCACCTCCTCTCCTTCACAATATTCTGTCTTATCTGCTGTCTTTCAAATAAACCCTTGTTCACTCATTTCTGCATTTGAGTCCTCCCTCATAGATCCATAACAAACTAAGCAAGAGAGAGAGATCCCAACATTCTCTGCCATAGTACAGAAACATATTCGACAGTCTAACAAACGCTCACAGTATTTCTGGCATCAATATTTTTTCAATAGCCATCTTAAATATCTAGAAAATATGGAATAATGTTGATATATAGGATCAATAAAGATATAAGAAAATAACAAAAAACATTCTGAAGGATCATGTGACACTGAAGACTGAAGTAATGAATGCATAAAATTCAGCTTTAATGTCACAGGAATAAATTACATTTTAAAATAAATCAGAAAACAATTCTTTTAACCTGTAATAATGTTTTAAAATATTACTGTTCTGACACCAAACACCAACTTCTGAACGGTAATGTACATTTCATAAAATATTTAGTGCTGTCAAATCGATTAATCGTATCTAACATAAAATTTTGTTTACATAAGATACGTGTGTGTATATATTATTTACATCTATATATATATATATATATATGAAGTCTGTTTGTAAATGTGTATTGTGTGTATGTACTCACCATGTTATTGACATTCTTCAGTATGTTGGTGAGTCCACTGATGACCAGGGAGAATTTGTACCTGGAGATGTTGATCAGACATTCCTTATTGTGTTCTGTGCTGATTTTAGTGTGTGTGTTCTGCAAGCCGACTTTCACAGGAAGCTAAAAACAAACACACATGCACAGTTAGACTGTGTTCATGAACAAACATATGCATTCGGAAAGTGTTTCTGTTCACAAACTGGATGAGAGATATCAGAGTGAATAGTGACTTTAATTTATTGTCTTTTAATCACACAAAAATATTAATGGCCTCTGAAAATTTGTAATATACTCATATATCATATGAACATAGACAGTAAAAGAAATAGACACAGCGCCCTCTTGATTTCAACGTAGGAAACTGAAGCCTGATTATAGCACTCACTTCCTGATGGCTGAGCGACTGTGTGGGCTCAAACTGAGCGTGACGACTATCTGACAGTAGTAAATCTTCTAGTAGCTGTGCTAAGACAAATCTGAATCACCTAATTCCTCAAAAACGTTGTTGAAACGTTGCTTTTATGGACTCTCTATATATATGGGCTTCTCCTTGACTTTATGCCTCTATGTCCCCCCGATTGCCTCATAGACAGTAAAAGATTGCCTGCGAGCTTCTCCTCCTGTCTATACCGTAATTTATCTACTGTGCGACAGAGTCGCGTGGTTATGACGCAATCGTTAGCCTATTTGTACAAAAACGGCTTCTACGGGGCCATAACGTAAGATACAAAGTAATGGAGAGTTTTATACATTGTCGTGTTTCTTTAGAAGTAAATAATGGACAAATGAAGTGTTTGGACGCCTCAGATGTAAAGTTATTCGCTGTCAAAGTTACGCCAAAATGAACGGGAGTCGAAGGAATGCTAACAGCGGGTTGAGTTCTGCTACAATGGCGGCTCCCGCGAGGCTTCAGTTTCCGGCTGATGGATTACACTCTTGCATATGAACCACTTTTAATGGTTGTCTTTTTTTTTTCTTTTTGATCAAAATTTTTATTTTATTTACCATACCAGGAACATATCAAAGCTCACATGAACTATATACAGCCAGATGCCATGAAAACTGTCCACCACATATAAACAGAAAAGAAAAGAAACAAAAACAAGATATATATAGAAGGGGATATGTAGAATGTGGGGGGAAGGAAAAGGCAGAGAGGGAAATGTAGGATGTCAAAATCTCAGCTTGTCTAACAAATTGTCTGCAATTTTTGTCCAGCTCTGAATAGTCTTGTCCTTTGCGCCACTGACCTTGGCAATGGTGCCTTCCAGCAATACAATGTCTCTAAAATAAGACAGTCAAACAAAAGGTGAAGGTATGCATGGTTCTATCCATAGCTTTAAAATAGTATTTTTGGCAGCAGTGCTTGCTGCCAATAAGGTCCTCTTTTGTTGAGCATTCAACTGGAGAGCAGAGTCATCTAAAAGTAGAAATAGCAATGGGTCTTGGGGTATATCCAGATGCAGAATATTCAAAAGAACAAATTGGGCATTCCCAAAACATCTCCAAATAAAAACCGACTGTAGATGTGTTGCATAGATGACAATATGGATCAGATCTAACCTTCATCTTATACAATACACTAGGAGTGATATAAGCCCTATTTATACATTTATAATGAATCATCTGGTGAGCCAGGTTCTTAAGCAGTGAAACATGTGGCCAATACCACATCCCAGTCAGGCTTGGCTAAACCATCCCTTTCCCAGGAGTGGACAGCTGGAATATATGTATATTGCAATAAAATAATTGAATTATAGGTCTTAGAGACTACGCCACTAGAGGGAGTATTAGGGTCCAGCCACTTCCACAATGGATGCGGTATTATAAGTGGTCCAAGGTACACCATAGGCTTTCAGGGCTGAAATTGTTGTCTTTTTTTGTCATTTTGGAGCTTGACAGTCCAGTCACCATTTATTTTCATTATAAATGGTCAAAAGTTTGGATTCATTTTTTTGAAAGAACTGAAGTCTCTTCTGCTCACCAAGTCTGCATTTATTTAATCAAAAATACAGTATAAAAAGTAATACTGTGAATTATTATTTAAAAAAATAAATTTTAATATATTTCAAAATGTAATTTATTCAAAGGCAAAAAAAAGGATTCATTAAATTGATTCAAGTGAAAGTAAAGATATTATTCAGCGTAAGCATAAGCGTCCTTGAAAGCGTTCCTAGAAAGGCGCTATATACATAAACTTATTATTATTATTATTAATATTACAAAAGATTTATATTTCAAATATATTCATTTATCAAAGAATTATGAAAAGTTTCCACAAAAAATTAAGCAGCAAAAACTGTTTTCAACATTGATAATAGTAAGACCCATTATTAATAATTGAGCAGCAATCATGATTGATAATAATTGACACTAAATAAAAACATTACAGTGATTTCTAAAGGATCATTGACAGAAGACTGGAGTAACAATGCTGATAATTCAGGTTTCTATCACAAGAATAGATTAAAGAATGCATTTAATAAAATAATAGAATAGATTAAAATATATTAAAATAGAAAACACAGTTATAGTAATATTAAACAATGTTACTGTCTTTATCTGCATTTCTGTATATCTGTATTTTTTATGAAATAAATGCAGAAGTGAGCAGAAGATGATTTATTTTAAAACATAGGCTAATTATTCCAAACTTTTGACCTCCAGGGTATGTACAAGAGTAGCCAGGATATTCTTCAAACATTCACATGAGAGTGAGCAAATGATGACAGAATCATTTATTAGGTGAAAATATTTCTTCAATCAATATGAAAACATAAAGTAAACACTAGCAAACATCTCGATTTCAAAGAGCAAGTCTGGAACTTGCTAAAAACCAATCAGTGGCACAAAATCTCTTTTGGTGATTGTCCAGAGTTTAGGCTTAGCATCACTAAACACCCCTAATCTCCGCTGAACCTCAATCAAACTGCAATGATCCCAACACAGCCCACAAGCCAACCTTGACCCCTTCAACTGAACGCCCTCTGAAACTCTCAAACCCTCTGATCTGTGTGTATATACACTGTACGCCACCAAATCTGGTATTTAGCACCCAAAAGTAATAAGGCTAATTTAGCTAAGACTCATGGAAAGCCCGTTTTCAAAAGCGTTTGTTGTTGCAGTACCTCTAGCAACCATTGAGGGGCAGAAGTAGCAGCAAAACTGAAGAACCTTCTATCTAAACTGATATATTTTTCATGTGTTTCCAGTTTAACCTGCTCATAAACAACATATTTCTCCTGACTCTCACAGACTTCTGCTCTCAAAGAGAGAGTTAATTTTACGACACAACTTTTTGAAGAAAATCCAACCAGAAACTCACCTTTTGTGACCCATAAAAGAAAGTAAGTTATATGGGTTTGAAACAAGTGAGATATCTTTTCCAAACGACATCATTCTGTTTCAAGGAAGGCCGTCTGTTAAGTCTGTCAATGTTTATTTGGTGTCTGGTCGAATTTTAATCAAACACTTGTAGACATGTAACACGTTTCTGCAGTTAAAACATTGTACGCAGAGGCCGAACTACCAAAATAAGATGAAACAAAAACATACTAGTTTAACCATTCACCTATCTGTGGTAATCAATAGGTTATATTTCTAACTTAAAACTTGTTTCATAAGTACGATTGCAGGTTTAAACCAGTAGAATCCACACTTAAGAGGGAGAGTCATCATTGCATAAGATACTACTCAGCTTTAAATCACACTGAACATACCTCATTGAAACCATCTGAAGTAACCTAATAACTGAAGAGATATTAAACTGATGATGATTCAGCTTTTAAAATGAGAAAGTGAAGCTGTGTGGATCAATCAAGGGTCAGCAATGAGGTTAGGTCACTTGTGGGACACAAAATATGTAAAGTATGAACATATACACAACAAAGTATAAAAATAAGTGCAAGTAGTATAAACGCTAACCTTCATGTTCCTCGAGCAACAAAACAGAACATGTTCAAGCAATATTAGCTGTAATTTGACCCTCTATAGCTAATGTGTGTCAACAATACATGCATTTTTATCTGGAAGATTTTGTATTGTTTGTTCAGCATTAAAATAGTCCCTGACTTATGAATTAACCTTATTCACATGTTTTTGTGACATTTACTATTTAGTTTACATGTGAATACACTGTTTTTATGACAAATATAATGTTTAAAATTGAACATTTTCTAGACAAAAAATCTAAAGATAAATATTAACTCTCGAAATTTACCTTTGTGATGCTTTATCCAAAACTGTAAGTAAGAATTGTTCTCTTTAAGCAAGAATTGAATTTGCATTTAGGTACAATCTCAAAGTCTATTATAAGCAATCAAAAAATCTAGAAAAAGTATCATGTTTGACAAAATTTCTTAATATTTTTTTTTTACCCTACACATGATGATGAAAAATACTAAGAAACTTTGTTTCTCCTTTTTTCACTTCTTCTTTTCTTCCTCTTTTAGGTTAAAGTCACCATGAAATCAAAATTCTTATTTTTAATGTAATACTGCAGTACTCATGTGCTATCATAAATCAAATTACCTTCCCCGCCCTCTTGCAGTGACATCTCTTCTCCGATGACACGTTTACTGGCGCGAGGGCGGGGCAAGCTGTCACTCACATGACATCACAGCGGACCAAACCACATCAATCTAATAATCAAATCAATTCCCGATGGACAAAATCAAGTCCCAGAATAAAAAAAATTCTTGTTTGAGAAGCCTTTTCATTCGCTTGCTATCGCGACTTCAGTTTCATGCCGACATTAATTTATATTTTATTATTATTATTCTTCTCACCTTTACACAACACCATTTACAACTAAAAATGTAAAACTTTTTAAGCGTTTTGCCCGTTTAATTACACGACAACCGCGATTTGGGGGCCTGAAAACACAAACTTTTGAAAAGGGGTTTCAAAGGGCTCGTTTTTTAAAACGATACAGTTATAATCTCCGTGTAAACTACAAAAACACGAATTTGTGAAAACGGTGAAGTCATTCGCATGCGTATTACGTGTTCAGGCGTGTAGTGTTTTTATACAAGGTGACATCATCAACTACTGGCCTGGCATGAGTAATACAGCGTTTTTAATTGTTTTCGCGGATCTGGGTGAAGGGGATCGTTTTGACAGTCATCTGTACACAAACAACACAAAGAAAAAAAAAACGTTCCATAGAAGCAGAGTATAAATGCGATTAAGGTTATGATGGTCAAATTTTTGGCTTGGCACATAGTCCGAGGACAGTGATTGGTCAATAAGAATATTCTTCCAATCCTTGCTCTCTGATTTATTAATTTTTTGAAGATTTTTTTATAACAATTGGTTGACATGCACGCAACTTTAAACCTAACATCAGTGGTCAGTGATTGGTTGAAAGAAAAGATTTCCAAAATGAACCCTTGCCCTCTGATTTTAGGTTAGTATTCGTTGTTTAGGTTTAGGGTTGACAAGAATGTGGTTCTAGGTTTAGAAAAGAATCCTGAGCAACATGTCCTACTAGATTTGTCCAGTCCCATGCCTTTAACATTGTTATGGGACATAAACATGACAGCATCAGAATGAGCGTCTGCACGGATGCGCTGCGGCGGCGGCTGCGTAACTGCGCATCCGTGCAGACGAAGCGTTCAGAGATGTTTAGATGAGCTCTGACCTGCTCGTCGAATCGGCTGATGACGGCCTGGACCCACTCCACGGGCTTCTGCGCCGCCATGGCCGCTCACGGCTGCAGCTCCGCCACCGATGATGATGAAGATGATGATGAAGTGGAAGAGGAGGAGGAGGAGAAGAGGACGCCTTTTCCGCGGTCCGCGACCCCTGCGCTCCTCGATCCGTGCCGCTCTGGGGGCCGAACGAGGGGCGGCTTGTTATTCGGTCTGGTCGGTGTCAGAAACAGCAGCATGCCGCCATGACAGTGCCGGAAGTTTGAATCCTCAGATCCAGCGAAGCAGCAGCAGGACAGCGGTGCAGATGAGAGATGAGAACACGACTGCGCATGCGCCAGCAGAGCGAGAGAGAGAGAGAGAGAGAGAGAGAGAGAGAGAGAGAGAGAG